>NC_071094.1:20820925-21120925 GCF_027358695.1 Spea bombifrons
ACAGGTCATTAGTAAGACCTCACCTTGAATAGGTGGTACAATTTTGGGCACCGGTCCTTAAAAAGGACATTATGGAGGGGAGGAGGAGGAACGAGATGACGTAACGCACGCGTGATGCGCTACGATCCAGGAGGCGCGGGTGATTGCTTTCTCCTCCGACCGATGGCCCCCGGCAGGACGCCGAATAAGACGCCGTGAAAACGGGTTATTATACCCGTAAATGCTGCGTAAATGCTGCAGATTCGTCCCGCCAAACACCTTCCTCTCACTCTGTCGTCGCCTTTTCGCTGAGCCGGTTCCGGCATTCCAGTGTGTCCTCGCTCCCTCGGTTCCCGCCTGTGTTGACTGAGGGGCTTGTTGCTGCTGTGTCTTCCTCCTTGGTCTCTCACTGAGGTTCCTGCTGCCTGTGGTTCCCTGCTTCTTCTGGCTCCGGTCAGCTGCTGGCGTCTCTGGGACGTGGGTGAGTCCTTTACCAAACTTTTGGACGATTAAATATATACCCAAAATAAGAAAAGGGAACAGGTGGAGGATAAGGAAAGAAACAAAAAAAAAGGGAAAGAAAATAAAAGAAAAGAAAAATATATATATACACATATATATATATGATGGAAAAAGCCATAAAGAAATAGAGAATGAAGACATAAAAACAGCATGAAGATGTTAAGGTGAAGGACAGAGGGCTGAGGGAGGAGGCTGCAAAAGAAAGAGTGAGAGGACAGAAAGAAATAATAAGGCGAGAAGGAGAAGGAGCGAAGAGAAAGAGGAATAAATATATAGTATAATACACCAAAACAAAATTGATAGAGAGAAGAGAAGAGGGAGGGAGGAAGGGGAAAGAAGGAGGAAAGGAAAAAGATAAATAAAGGGTTCCTGTATAAAAGAAAAACAAGGAGGTGGAGAGTAGCTAAAGCAAGAAAAGAAAGGGGAACGAGGATAAAGAAAAGGGAGGGGAAAAAAGAAAAAAAAAGAAGAAAGGAAGGAAAAAAAATAAGGATAAGAAGATAAAAAGGAAGAAAGGGAAGAGAAAAGAAAAGAGGAAAAAAAAATAAAAAAAGGAAAAGAGGTAGAAAGGATAGAAAAAAAAGAAAAGGAAAAAAAACAAACAAACAAAAAGGGAAAAAAAAGAAAGGAGAAAAAAAAACAAAAAAAAAAACTGCACGCTTGCATCGCTTGATCTTGGAAGTGGATAAGGGGTAAAATAAGAGGAAAGTCAAAATGTCTCCCAAACCCCCTCCTCCTAATCGACCTAAAGATAAAAATAAAGAAAAGAAGGAGCCTAAAAAGGATAAAGGATCTACAAGTTTTTTTTCTCCTAGATCTATTAGAGACTCAATGGATAAATCACAAATGGACTCAATATGTTTAGGAGATGTAACACTTTATACAGATCTCCAAGAAGGAGATGAAACTGTAACGCAAAGTTTCTTTAAAAAAGCGATGGAAGATCTGATGAAAAATATTAAATTAGAAATCCACACTAGCTCCAAAGATATAAAGGCGGATATAGCAACATTGACAAATAGCATGCAGATTTTGGAGAAACAGATCGCACAACTTGACGAACAACAGATTTCTATAAAAAAACAAAATAAATATTGCAGAAAGAAGGTTGGAGGAAACAGATGCTAAAATAGCAGCTATGGAGGATCATTCAAGAAAATTAAACATACGCTTCAGAAATATTCCTGAGATATATACTCAAGATAAAATCAAAGATTTTCTCTTTGAATTCTTTAAAGATCTTCAACTAAGTACCGATTCTTTATCCACACAAGTCGAAGGATATTATCGTGTCCCAAAGCCCAAGGCTATTAAAGAATCCACGCCTAGAGATTTAATTGTGAATTTCACATCTTTACAATTTAAGGAACAATTAATCCGTGCAATGCGTGAAAGAGTCTCTAAAGACATTAGATTTTCAGAGTTCTTGGCGTTCCCAGATCTCTCGCTATCAACTCGCCTTTGGAGAAAGTCCTTCTATACAGAATTGAAGACCCTGCGAGACCAAAATTTGAAATACCTATGGGGATTCCCAAGGTCTTTACGAATTTTCTGGAAGGGCTCTACAATTAACTTTTATGCAGTGGAACCCTTAAAAGAATGGATCAAAGCACTTTAGGACACTAATTTTATTTATTTTTTTGTTTTAATGTTTTTTTTTTTTGTTTTTTTTTTTTAGTTGTGTGTGTGGTTATCAACTATAAAAATGGTTTAGACTGATATGGATATAAATTAGCATAATATTCATCCTGATCTTTTGGATAAAATATATCAGATACATTTGTATAACAAAACGTATTCCATCATAATTAATAGGATACAGATATAATCTATACTTGGTATAATTTTTTTTTTTTTTACTGATTTTTTTATTATAAGTACTTTAATCACGTTTAGATGGGCTTATAGATTACTATAAAGTATTGTTTGGAAAAGGGAAGAGGAAAAAAAAAAAAAAAAGGGGGGGAAAGAAACACATATATGAAGTACTATGATATGCACTTTAATCTTCTTAAATCTTCCCAATTAAATAATCTTCTTAAGGCTAGGTTTCCACTTGGGTTTTTGTCCTGCGTTTTTTTCTTGATGAAAAACGCCAGGAAAAACGCCAAGAAAACTGCCACTGCATTTACCTGCGTTTTGGCGTTTTTTCTGGAGTTTTTTCTGGCGTTTTAGCCTTTCTGTGGAAATTGCTTTTTTTGACCTTAGGCAGTTTTTCCAGCCTTTACAAGTTAGAAGTTTCACCCAGCTAAAAGGGATTAGGATAAATGGCAAGTATCTGCCCTCTCCTGATGTCATTTACTTGGTAGACCCTTTTGTCTCTTTTCTGTGGTTTGTAAGGCATGCTTTATTCCGAATGTCTGCTCCTCTGGGAAGATTGGCCCCAAATGATGGTGCAAATTGTTTGCTGTTGCTTTTGGCACGCAGGATCCAGTCGCGTATGTTTGTTTGTAATGGCATGTTTGTTCCAAATGGTGTAAAATTCAATATGAACCAGTCCAGGACTTTGTTTTGTGTGAAACTGTTTGTTTCCAGCCTATTTCTCGTAGGACACACAGATACTGGGTCCATCCTCTGCATTGTAACTGTGGAAAAAACACCATAAAAACGCCAAGGCAATAAACCCACATGGCTTTTTCATGGCGTTTTTTCTCTCCCATAGACTTCTATTGGAGAAAAACGCCAAGATTTCCTTGCAAAAAACGCCAGAGTGTCAACATGCTGCGATTTTGAAAAACTGCCACAGAGCCCAAAAAAGCAGAAAAACGCCAAAGAGGACTGAAAAAACTCCAAACAGAAAAACGCCAAGTGGAAATGGCATTTTGCGATTTCCTATTGAAGAACAGCTAACATCTGGCTGCTGCGTTTTTTCACTAAAAAAACGCCAGGTGGCGCTATTGGCGTTTTTATGGGCGTTTTTAGCAAAAAAAAAACAAGTGGAAACCTAGCCTTAGGCAAGGTTTCCATTTGTTTTTTTTTGCTAAAAACGCCTATAAAAACGCCAATAGCGCCACCTGGCGTTTTTTTTGTGAAAAACGGCTGCAGCCAGATGTTAGCTGTAATTTAATAGGAAATCGCAAAATGCCATTTCCACTTGGCGTTTTTCTGTTTGGCGTTTTTTCAGTCCTCTTTGGCGTTTTTCTGCTTTTTTGGGCTCTGTGGCAGTTTTTCAAAATTGCAGCATGTTGACACTCTGGCGTTTTTTGCAAGAAATCTTGGCTTTTTTTCTCCAATAGAAGTCTATGGGAGAGAAAAAACGCCATGAAAAAGCCATGTGGGTTTATTGCCTTGGCGTTTTTTATGGCGTTTTTTCCACAGTTACAATGCAGAGGATGGACCCAGTATCTGTGTGTCCTACGAGAAATAGGCTGAAAACAAACAGTTTCACACAAAACAAAGTCCTGGACTGGTTCATATTGAATTTTACACCATTTGGAACAAACATGCCATTACAAACAAACATACCCAACGCATCAACTGGATCCTGCGTGCCAAAAGCAACAGCAAACAATTTGCACCATCATTTGGGGCCAATCTTCCCAGAGGAGCAGACATTCGGAATAAAGCATGCCTTACAAACCACAGAAAAGAGACAAAAGGGTCTACCAAGTAAATGACATCAGGAGAGGGCAGATACTTGCCATTTATCCTAATCCCTTTTAGCTGGGTGAAACTTCTAACTTGTAAAGGCTGGAAAAACTGCCTAAGGTCAAAAAAAGCAATTTCCACAGACAGGCTAAAACGCCAGAAAAAACTCCAGAAAAAACGCCAAAACGCAGGTAAATGCAGTGGCAGTTTTCTTGGCAGTTTTCCTGGCGTTTTTCATCAAGAAAAAAACGCCGGACAAAAACCCAAGTGGAAACCTAGCCTAATGCACTTTAATCTGTTTAGATAAACTATCCTTGTTTAGATTGGGATATACCCCCATAAAGGATTTTTTTTTTATTATAAGTACTTTAATCACGTTCAGATGGGCTTATAGATTACTATAAAGTATTGTTTGGAAAAGGGAAGAGGAAAGAAAAAAAAAAAAGGGGAAAGAAACACATATATGAAGTACTATGATATGCACTTTAATCTTCTTAATCTTCCCAATTAAATAATCTTCTTAATGCACTTTAATCTGTTTAGATAAACTATCCTTGTTTAGATTGGGATATACCCCCATTTTTTTTTCCCTTGTGTGTGGGGTTATCGACTATAAAAATGGTTTAGACTGATATGGATATGTTATTATAATATTCACTTTAATATTTTGGACAACATATATCAGGTATATTTGTACAACAAGATGCATCTCATAATATTTAATAGGATGCAGACATAATTTACACTTGGTATTTTTTAGATAAATTAATATTTTGGATCGTGATACAATTTTACACTTTAATGGGCGATACAGTATACATATAAATTATGTCTCATTGATTTCTTATTGATGTTTTTTTTTTCTTTCTCTACCTATGTTGAGATAGATATAGACACAAGTTAGCACAATATGCACTTTAATATTCTTTAGATAAATTTCAGATATATTGCACAATTAAAGTCATCTTAAATAATGAATAGGATGTAGATATAAATTGGATGGTTTATAATTAATTATATGCACTTTAATTATGCTCAGATGGGCTTATAGATCACTATAAAATATTGTTTGGAACGGAGACAAAAGGAAAAAAGGGAAAGAAAAAGGGGGAAGTAACACTTATACGAAGTACTATGATAAGCACTTTAATTTTCTTAATCTTTTGAATTAACTAACTTTCTTAATGCACTTTAACTTTCTCAGATAAATTATTTTTGTTCAGATTGGGATATACCCCCATAATGATTATATGTTATTTTATTTTATTTTATTTTTTTTTTTTTTTGAGACAGATATAGATATAACTCACCATAATATGCACTTTAATACTTTTAGATAAACTATTTTTAAATGCATCTCAAAACAACTAATAGGATGCAGATATACTCTAACTAAATTAGATAGAGTTATAGATTATTATAAAGTTAAGATTCACTTAAATAAAAATATCTAAACTTTCATGACACGTATTTCAAATTTTTATAGATAAAATATCACCTTGAATTGGAATACATTATTATACTTTTGGTTGAATTTTTTTTTTTCTCTCTCCCTCTTTCTCTCTCTCTCTGATTCCCTTTTTCTTCCCACTAACTCCCATCAAAATCATAAATAAGATAGATATGGGACTATTGGTCTGGAGGGAGGGCAGTTCACCCCGCCTAAGTTGCTCTATGGGAGCTTCAGAGAAAGTTCAGATTGTGTATTTTCACAATGTTTCTTTCTTTTATGTGTTATATTTTATGTTTTCTGAGAGAGAATGTTCTTCTCTCTCTTATGTTGTTTTTTCATTTTTTTGTTATGATGATGGAAATCTTAGATTACTCGATGGTCGTCTCTCTGGGGGGATCTCTTTTTTAACCTTACTAAAGTATGGTTAAATGTCTTTCAGCCAATGTCCAGGGCCTTAATTCACCGATAAAAAGAAAACGTGTTTTTGATTTTTTGAGACGGGAGAAAATAGATATAGCTCTACTCCAAGAAACCCACTGGAGAAAAATTGACAACACTAGATGGGGGGGGTAAATATTTCCCTAAAGTCTTTGCTTCATCTTTAGAAAACAACAAAAAAAGAGGAGTTGTTGTAGCTTTCTCGTATAGATTAAAAGTAGAGACTAAATTTATTGATCAAGATTCTGAAGGACGTTTTTTGATTTGGGTCGGATCACTAAACGACAAGAAATACACTTTGGTAAATATCTACCGCCCCAACACAGAGCCAATTGGTGCTCTTTCTAAAATATTAGATAAAATTGAGAAGGTTAAACAGGGCGTCCTTTTGATTGCTGGAGACTTCAACTGTATCCAGGATTTAGAATTGGATAAAAAAGTCGCTCCTCACAAAACTCCTCACAGGAATTTAGTAAAAAATTCTAAAGTCTTTATTAATATCATTCAGAGAGCAAATCTCTACGATATTTGGAGAATTATGCATCCTGTAGAAAAAGATTATTCTCATTTTTCTAAAGTCCATCAAACTTATTCAAGAATAGATTTGATCTTTGGAGAGCACTCTCTGATCACATTAACTAAACATATTTCTATTAAAGATAATATTTGGTCTGACCATAGTCTGCTGATTTTAGAACTGAAAGACAAATATGCCAAACCTAGTAAAGCCTCCTGGCGTTTAGATGACTATTTATTGTATTCTAAAGATAATATAGAATTTATTTCTAGAATGACAAAAAAAAAAATTCTTAGAAAACAACCCAGGGGACACAACTTTGTCAAATAGATGGAATGCTTATAAAGCTGTTATCAGAGGATATTTCATTAAAATTAAAAAAATAAATAAAGTTAAACAGGATAAAATTAGGTCGGATTTATATATCTCTTTGTATAAACTTTCCTCTCTAAATAAAACAAATCTGTCAAATGAATATATCAAACAAATAGGAGAAATACGTAAATCTATCAATCAAATTGAATTAGAAAGAACTTTAAAAAATATGGAAAAAATGAGAATCCGCTTTTACCATAAAAATAATAGATCAGATAAATTAATGACTAACCAACTTAAAAGAAATCGTGCTAATAATAAAATAGATAAAATAGTAAGTGGAAATAATGTATATAGGAATTATACTCTTTACCTAAAAACTCTACGGAAGAAAACATAACAAAAGATATATGTGAAACCGATATTCCAACATAGGACTAATTTAAATAGAACTATAGAGAAAATAGAATTAATTAAAGTTATAGATAATTTAGTAAAATATAAATCTCCGGGACCTGATGGCTTCACAAATTTTTTCTATAAAGTTTTTAAAGAGGATATAACAGACCATCTCCGAGATACTTTTGCAGAGATTGCCCAGACAGGGCTTTGCCCCAACGAAATGCTACAAGCTAACATTATACCTATATTGAAACAAGGAAAGTCCCCAGAGCAAGTTATTAACTACAGACCGATATCGTTGATTAATGTAGACGTTAAACTATACTCGTCTGTTTTAGCAGAAAGATTAAAAAAAGTGCTTAATGAAATTGTCCATGTAGACCAGATCGGATTTGTTCCGGGAAGAGACTCTAGCAATAACATCAGACGCCTAATAGATACATTTAGATTATGCAGAAAAGAAAAATCTCTCTTTGGTGACTCTTTCACTGGACGCCGAAAAGGCGTTCGATAGAGTTGGTTGGAACTATATGAGTAAAGTACTGATCTCATTTGGAATAACAGACTGGCTACATGGTGCAATTATGGCACTTTATTCTTCTCCGACCGCTAGAGTTGTAGGAACCAACTTATGCTCGAATTGGTTTAAGCTGCAAAATGGAACTAGACAGGGATGTCCCCTTTCTCCTATCTTATACATATTATCTCTAGAACCGTTTTCCATTAACATTAGGAAAAACCAAAACATTAAGGGGCTTCACTTGAGAAATGGTGATCTAAAGATAGCTCTATACGCAGACGATGTGATAATTACCTTGACAAATCCACTAGTTTCCATGGAAGCTTTTATGCAAGAAGTTAATAAATACAGCTATGTCTCCAATTATAAATTAAACTGGGATAAGACTGTTGCCCATTTTATCAATATTGATAAACAAAAAACAGAGATAATCCAAGTTACAGAAACTAGAGAAGACTATACATATTTAGGTATTAAAATTCCTAGACAAATTAATACAATTATGGAGATTAACTTCTTACAATTGTTAAAACAAACTAATAAACTATTAAAAGAGTGGAAACATCTGGAATTCACATGGTGGGGCCGAATTAACATTATTAAATCTTACATCCTACCCAAATGGATATATCTCTTTCGAATGATACCACTTACTATTCCTTCTAGTTGGTTAGCAATACTCCAAACAAACTTCCAAAAGTTTGTTTGGAAAGGTACCAGACCAAGAATTGGTAAAAATATATTAACCCTTAAAACTTTGAGGGGAGGCACAGGTTATCCCCTGATCAAACAATACTATGAGGCTAGCCTACTGCTGCATATAGCTAAGACCCAATCATATAGTTATTTAGATCAAGGATGGTTTAAAATTGAATCTGAGGTTTGCGAGAGAAAGAATTTGAACTCTATCATATGGCAGATTAAATATTCTGAAACAAATAAGACTACTAAAGAGGAAAATATGATTCTAACCAAAATAATTCCAGCATGGTATGTAATAAGGAAAAAGATGGGTCTAAAGGACAAATTAATTAAATCTTTGAAAATTCATATACTTGAATCTGTTATTGAAGATATCACTCTTACAGAGTGGGAACAAGCTGGAATTGTTTCCTTAGAAGATCTATTAATAGAGGAGAAGATCATGCCTTTTACAACTTTAAATCTCCAATATAACCTTCCCAATAGAAATATTTTAAAATATTTTAGGATAAAAAAACTGTCTAAAAAACCATCTGGACTTCTCTGGGGGAGAATTAAAAGACGAAATTGCTAAAATATTTTAAAAACCTGATGCTAAAAAGATATATGCCAAATGTGTCAAATGTATTACTTTAAAAGATTCCCCATCACCATCAAATGTTAATATTTTGAAGTGGGAGAAGGACTTGAATACTTTGATATTAGCAGAAGATTGGCACTCAACATTTATCAAACTTACTAAATGGGTCCACAATCTATCTCTTGTTGAAGCACATTATAAACTTATTAATAGGTGGTATTATGTACCTACCACCCTAGCGCGGATGTATCCCACCACGAGTAATATCTGTTGGCGATGTGAGGATTCCTGTGGTTCATATTTACATATTTGGTGGGGATGTAAAAAACTGATAACATTTTGGGATAGAGTTATAAAATATTTGAAAACTGTAGCTAACATTAGTATTCCTAACACTCCTATATCAGTGCTATTACATTTATCTTGGCCCACAATGTCTCAACCGAAAATGGCCCTTGCAATCCACTGCTGTGTGGCAGTAAAAAAAATTATCGCTAGAGAATGGAAACAGAATGTGGATTTTGAATGGACTAAATTTAAGGGACAATTAGAACTTCAACTAAAAATGGAATTAGGGGTGTGTAGGAATAACTCTACATCATTAAAAAAACATAGGATCTGGGAAAGCTGTTTGAATATGATTCTATAACATCTAGCTCTCCTTCCTATAATAATTAGTCCCTGGACCAATCAACTGAAACAATTTTCCCCCAGAGAGAAAAAGCTAATCCTTAACGACCAACGAGTAAGACTGTATTTATTCATTTATTTTCTGTTCTTTCCATCAATACAAGTTGCATATGTTTTTGTAATTCATGGGTATGGTAGTAAATTTAAGACAAAGTTGGAAACGCTGTATGATTAAGAGCTTTATCTTCTCTATATGCTATAGTACATATTTAGAGTTATTCCCTGTAAATACCCATGTCTTGTTGTCTTTTTCTTATTTTTCTATTATTGTATTGTCTTTTCTACAAAATGTAATAAAGAATAAAAAAAAAAAGGACATTATGGAATTAGAAAAAGGAGGGCTACAAAATTAATAAGGGTATTGGGAGATACTAGTTATGAAGAGAGAAAAATGGGCACGCATACGCATCTGAGCAACATTGACAAGGGCCAAATTTTGATGGCTAGATGGTCGGAACATCTCCAAAACTCCAAAAGTGGTCCAAGGAGGGAAAAGAGGTGAACAGGCAAAAGGGTCATGGGCCAAGGCTCATTGATGCACGTGGTGGGGGGTGAAGGCTGGCCCATGTGGTCAAATCCAACAGATGAGCTCAGGGGCGTAACTAGAAGCCTCACGGCCCCGGTGCAAGAATCTGTTAAGGGTCCCAACCCAATCTACCCCCTCTCACACCATCTACACCCTCTCACACTATCTACCCCCTCTCCCTCCCTTTTCACTATCTACCCTCTCCCTACCCCCATTCTCACTATCTACCCTCTCCCTACCCCCTCTCTCACACTATCTACCCCCTCCTCCCCTTCTCAGGCTATCTACCCCCTCTCCCTCCCTTCTCACTATTTCCCTCTCCCTACCCCCTTCTCACTATCTACCCTCTCCCTACCCCCCTCTCACACTATCTACCCCCTCTCCCCCTTCTCAGGCTATCTACCCTCTCCCTATCCTCCCATTCTCACTATCTACCCTCTCCCTACGCCCCATTCTCACTATCTACCCTCTCCCTACCCCCTTCTCACAATCTACCCGCTCCCTACCCCCTTCTCACTATCTACCCTCTCCCTGCCCCCCTTTGTGGGTCACTTACCATGCAGTCCTGTGGTGGGCGGCGCGAGGCCTCTGTCTCGCTGCTCTGCCACGGTGCGTGCAGCTTCAATGCTGAGCGCCAGCATATGACGTCAGGGTGCTCATGCTGATCCCTGTCCACTGCTAATGGCGCCTAGAATGGGCATGTGAGCATAGAAACTGAACCATGGAGCAATGGGAAAAAATGGTCTGGTCTGAAGAATCACGTTTTCTTTTACATTACAAGGATGGCAGGGTGGCGTGCGTAGCTTACATGTCTCTCAGAAGTCGGACTCTCCCCACTCAGAGGAGAGCAAGAAGAAATGAATATTAGTATATATTAGAACATATATTAATGCAAACGATTGAGGCTGATCTGTGCCAACTTTATTTTTTTTTAAAGGTGACAATTTTATTTGCAGCCAGTGCCATAGGGTAGGTATAAAAAAGCATAAACAAATATAGGCCACATATTCACATTCCCTAAACTTGAAGCGCACAGTTGAGGTTAATATATCATAGTAGTAAATAAAATTCACAATGGGGGAGGATTAATGTGTTGATTATAAAACTTGCCATTTATTAAAATATACACTGAATACCAAAATAACTAAACATCACAATAAATCACTAGGTGAACATTTGGAAAATGCACTTTTTAAAGTAAACATCAAATTAACCTAAAAAAGAATTATTAAAAGAAAACAAGAAAATCGCAATTATCTTCTAGCATTAGTTTGTACAACCCTGTGTGTTTGGCCAGCAAATGCTAAATAATGTGGTATGTTTTCACAATATTTCAGTTTAAATATATATATTTACTTATTACAATATTACATTATATATTTCTCTGTAGAATAAAGTTAAACACTGTCCACCACAAAAAAAATGTTCGCCCAAAAATGGAAAATGGGATTTTTTTTCCATAAATTAAAAAAAAATAATTAAGCTCACCTGCCACAAGGCAAGGCACACTCTCAATAGGGTGAGAGCCTACTCTCAACTCCTACATAGTGGGGACACAAAGCAGTTAATACTGCTACCAAAACCTTATTAATGTGTTGGGGGAGGTGCAATTAAACCTCCTACCAATTAACCCCTGGACCTGCATTGGTAAGATGGCATGGGACTGTTATTCCCCACGATCAGGCCTTGGCCAACTAGGACCAGGTATTATTAACACTTACCTAAAGCTTCATGGGTTCATTTTGTTGGTTATGCAGTTGACAATAATGACAAGATTCTGACTAGGCCTAAGAGCTCTCTATGGGCAATCGTCCAACTGTTCAATGTGCCGCTAACAAGAGTAATCTCTGATTTTTGCAGGAGGACTTGCATGCTTTAAAAGGTGCTATGTGCCAGGTATATAACATAGCCCAATTCTCAGTCGAAAGGATAGTGGCCAAGGAGGAGCATATTTTGTTAGTGGAAGCATTGGCTATGCCCTCTTTTGGTGTTCTGCAAAGAAAAGACTGCTACATTTTGTATATACCACATCATTTTTAACATTCACACAGCCTCTGGTTTGGAAGATGTCCTCTAAGAGCGTAATTGTGATATCATAAATATTGAATATCAGTTGTCAGCATTGACTTGGTTACTGCAAATTGTCTTCTCTCTTTGTTGCTCTTGTTTCTGTTTTAGGGCTTGCATAGCTCTTCTGTACAAATCTAGGAGACAAAAGAAGTTTAACCTAGTCACATCAAAACCATACATTTCTGCTTGATTCTTTTCACCTTTTTGTGTGAAGAGGTTCTTTGATTGATACCATTCAACTGGAGAAACATATTTAGTTTGTGCATGTATGTGCTAATAAACATGGAGTATAGTAATGTAGCTGTACACAATACCTTTTTAGTTTACAAGTGAATTAAAATATGAGATATGGCTACTAGGCTTCACATATTCACCACTCAATTAGTAAATCTGTTTCTGCTTCCTTTTCTATCGTACAGATATAATTTCTCACTATAATGTATTTTGCCTACTTAGTCCCTGCTCGTATCCCTTTAGTTGTTGGATCTTCTCACCAAATGTATTACTCATGTCTCCGGAACTGGTTCCAATCTCCTGTGACTTTATTTGGTTCTTCAAAATGGCTTTTCTCTTTTTCTTTCTCTTCCTTGATCCTGAATACAAAACCATTACTTTTTTTCAACTTATCATGAATGTTGTCATTTGGACAGCTTGTTTTGTGTCACTGTCAAGATTGCCACCAATTGACTTGTTTTTGCTATTAAAATATTTCACATATTTCTAACCAATGATACCATGCAGTTAAGTAAGTGATATAACAAATAATATAAAAATACAAAATTAAAAATATTGTGATTCAATTCAGCTGTGTATTCTAGCCTAGGTCAAAAGCTCTGGTGCACAGCTGCTTAATTTGCCAGTTACAAGGAAGAAATAAGATCTCCCCAACTTGCCCATTTACAGGATGTAAATGGCATTGCTTGCCTAAGACACAAAGCACAGGGATAAAGCATCATATGCTGACATTCAGCAGTGAGGTGATCACAAAGGGGGCCCTGCCTAAGGTCTAGGGCAGCACCCAAGGTAAATACACCACTGAGCCAATAGAGGTAGGTAGTAACAACCAGATGATGACGAACATGATCTCCACTGTTACTGTCACACCACTGTAGTGTTGAGGTGTGCATTCATACCTATTCCCATAGAGGTTCCAAGGACCTTAAGGTTTTGAGACTATGTCTCTATCTGCTCTGTCACCTGTGGCTCCTGACAATGTTTATTTGTATTTTGTGGTTCTTGAGACTGGTGATTTTCGTTGTGTAACTCTGTCACCAAACTGTGTGGCTTTATCTTCCTGTGCATAATTGCCCCTCCACTCAGTGACGTATGCTGGCCTAGGCCACCCCCCTGTTGCCAAACCATGGAGGCATATCACATATCCCGCTGCTTAAATATCCCATTACAGGTGAGATTTTTGATCTCCTCAACTGGCGCATTTACACTATAGAGGCTGTGAGGACTCAGCATAGCCCCTATAATCTGCATTAGAAGACTGTGTGGCTTTAAGACACATAGTGCAGGATATGAGGTCATATCCAGGCACTCTGTGTATAAAGGCAAGGTGCACCTTTTAAAGTACTGCAGACTCCGACGAGGAGGAGCGCTGCCCTAGGTTGATCCTAGTGTTGAAGGTAAATGCATCACTGTCTTCATTCCATCCTCCCTCTCAATAATTTAGTTTTCCTATGCAGGTTCACTCTTGGCAGGCATTGCTTCAGTTATCTCATCTGTATTTGCATGCTGTTCTTACCAGTGGGCCGGTTACTGTGCTGTGTCTCTGGCTGAATTACTGTTCTGTGTCCCATTAGATGGGTGTTTTGGGCTGCACCAGAAGGAGATAATTTTTGTCCGACTGCCCACTTATCCTCTTCATCCATCTCATCTTCATTATTCTTTGCTATCTGAGGCATAGTGGGCTCTTTCGCTCTTACCCTCTTTTTCTTTTTCAGTGTACGCAGATTGTTGCCTGTCTGGATAGACAGGATAGGATAAACATGATTATATTATAATTATACCATCAGGATAAAATATCTGGCACTAAACAATGAAGATGGTTACAGTTGTTTAGAGGTAAGGGGTAATACATAGTAAAAGATTTGTGTAAATATTTGAGTACATGGGTAGGTAAAGGCAGTTATTTAAATATCAAAGGTGGGTTAACCTATCTTCTATGTTTGTTTATATGAAAGACTTGGCAAGTACTGCAAATGTGTGGTGGTATGTTCTTTTTGTGGTAGTATTTCCTATTTTAATTAAACTCTCTTTATTTATCATGTTGATTCCCTTTAAGTATTTAAATGTTTCTATCATATTTGTTATGTCTTTCTTCCAGGCATAGGCGTAGGAACCCCTAAAAATCTGGGCGGATAGCATTTCTTCCCATCAGATACCTCTTTCCTCACTATCCCCTACCCCACTTTCTCCCCATCTCTTTTTTTTGCAAACACGTACAATAATATATAACTTGAAACACTGGTAAAAAAAATGTATGTTTAATACATTAAATATAGGAAGAAACAGCTAATCTTTGTAACAAAAACATTTTTTTATATATTGAAAAAATGGACCCTAGGCAAGTATTTCCTTGGGCCCCACTCACGTTCCCTAGCATGCAATCACTTGAGTGCAGATTAGGGGAAGACTGTGAGAGTCGGTCTTCTCCCCCATAATCATCCCGAGTCCCTTTGTCCCCTCATTCACTAAGCCACACCACCCTTTTCCTTACTCCCTGTAGTTCAGGTATAGATCAAATAAACACATGGAAAAAGCACGTGCCTGTATAGATCAACTGAATAACACATACAAACCCTGTATTTGCAGGCATACAGAAATAATGTATGGTGACATAGCAGAGCAGATATAGCACAGAACACACAAACCCAGCATTGCAGATATAGATCAACTGGGAATCACATGTAAACTCATCATTGAAGGTATAGATTAAAAAAAACCAAATTACAGGCATAGATCACAGGGTGCTTAACCCAAAGGCCAGCCTTGGCATCCGCATTACCAACATAGAACCTGACCAGCACCCAAATTACACACATAGGACATGCCATCTTTGTCCCCAAACAGCCCAGCATGAGTCAATTTTTCCCCAAAGAGCCTGCCCTGTGCCACCTTTGTCCCCTAAACATGATACCTGTGCCATCTTTATCCCATAAAAACCCTGCCTGTGCCATTTTGGTCCCCAAGGCTTAAACATCCTGCTGGTGCCATCGTTGCCTTTCCACAAATCAATTTTACATCTATGATACACACAAACACTTTTACAGTCACTAATTCACACTTTCATTCACCAAATGAATTTACACATTCATTAATGCATTCTCACAAATTAATTCTCACTCATTCGCACAACTCATACACACATTAATTCATTCTCTCTCACTCATTCTCCCTCTTTATTTATTTATTTCAATATTCTCACTATCTACCCTCTCCCCCCTTTGTAGTTCACTTACCTTGCAGAAATCCTACGGTGGGACCGCTGCTGCGGTGCACGCTGCTTCACTGCTGAGCGCCGGTATATGACTTCACATTCCAGCGCACAGTATGAAACACCGGCACTGCAACCAAGACAGAGGCCTCGCGGAGGAGAGTGAGGGGCACCGAGCGTTTGCTGAAAATATATTCATGAGCGACCGCTTGACGCCCCTCTCTCCTCTGCGTCAGCCATCACTGAAAAAAAACAACAAAAAAGATGGCCTTTCAATTGCCGATGCCATCAAACATGATATGGACAGTAAAAGTAGGTATGCAACGATTTAGAAATCTCTAAGGAGGCTTTGTGTCGAGGAATATACATTTAACTTTAATAGGCACTATACCTGTGTTAATATGTTTTGAATTGGTTTCAAAGGTCTCTTTTTTCCACCTGGGAATTCTTTATACTCCACAAGGTCTTTAATGTTGTCATGAGGCACATCCCAGTATGAAAGAACCCTGCAAAAAAGCACTATTGAAATCAGCAATTATTCCTCTGACAACCCTTGTACCTGACTCTGTGAGGTTTATGATTAGTAATATAAAATTATTGTAGCGGCGTCTCACCTATTATCTTGTGTCCTCCCTGATACTCTGAGGTGCAGGCTATCTTGCTGTTCTGCACAATCTTGTTGCACACGTAAACTCAATATGGGGTAGCTGAGGGCGACAGATCTGAGGACCCATCTGAGGCCCTTCAGTATTGCCCAATCATGTTCAGAGCAGAAATCAGCTGCCGCAGAGCAAGGTTCCTTAGGGATAAAAGCCATACAAAATGACACAGACAAATAAACAGAGCTATATGTTAAATGATATGGCAGAACTAAGAGGATAAGGAAAGAGGGTACAGTAATATCATATAATTTGTGGGTTTTGCACATAATGGGTCTTCTACTGTATACCCATGTGCAATTCTGTTGGATAAAAGACAATTTATAATGTTGCTCACATAAGAAACCTGAACATTGAAGTATGACTGGTAATGTATGAAGAAGAAAAAAAGAAAATAGTGGATGACAAATTATTTAGTTTATTCACCTGCCTTATCTCCCCCTGTCTCATAACCCTAAACTTCTCTTCAATGCCTTCAATTCCCTGATTCGCCCTATCATAACTACCCTTCCACTAACCCTACTGCCTCTGACTTTGCCACACACTTTGTGAGAAGAACTTACATGTAAACAAATGATACTGAACAATGATTAAGATACCTAACAATAAACTTAGAACGATAACTAAATGAAATAAGGAGAAATATTTCACTAGCTAGCTTTACTTCAGTAGGATGTATATGTTATTTTACCACAAATTAAAATGTGTGGAGATTGCTTTGATTGGTACAGTGTGCAACTCATTACCTCTTCCCCATTAAATAGATACCACCGTCACCATGGGAATTGCCAATCACACTGGATGAAGCTTAAGGTAAGCCCAGCATGACCAGCAATTGCCTTAATGAGCTGCTGAATTGTTTTATTCTGTTCTGCTCTTTACTTTATTCTCCACCCAGCACAGGGTTTAGTGGGGGATTGCTAATTTGTGTTGTTGGCTTCTAATTTTTGTTATGTGTGGGTGTACAGAATAGTGGTGAAAGAGAAAACAGAACAGATGAGAAAGCAAGAGAGAGTGGGGAGGGTTTATAGAAGAAGGAAACAGAGGGAGAGGAAGACAGGAGAAAAAAGATGGAGAGAATAAAGAAAGGGAATAGGAATAGAGGGGGGTAGAGTGTATGCATGTCAAGAGTTATTGCAACTGAGTTATCTTTAGTCAATTTGAAAGCTGAAGATTTGTCCAAATTGTACAAGCTTGCTGCTTTTAACTTTCACATTCGCTTATGGTTTACTATATAGACACCATTAAATTGTTACCCCTACAATGAAAGGAAGTACTGATCAAATTTCTAACACTTTACTGTTACTTTAGGTGACAAAGACATGGGAAACTGGACTGAAAGACGCTTCCTTTGGGGTATAATTGGAAATTATTCTAGCCTTGGTGCATGAATAATTACAATTTTAATAAAGACAGGAGGCAAGTATTTTGCATATCTTCCTTTACTTCCACCAGTAGCAGCAAAGAAAGAGTTAACAATATAAGTGGAAACAACCAATAGAAAAACAATACATAGGTGGTATATAAACCCCTAAACCATCCTCCTCTTCCTCTTTCGTCGCTGTGAACCGGACTGAAGAAACGTCCTCCAAACCGACTGGCAGCATAGAACCAACAAGAACGCCTCCAGAATCCTCCGTGAGCAGGTAACGCCGCACCGTATTCAGCTAACAGAGCCCAAACAGGTAGCCGAGTCGCTAATACGCGGAGTTAACATCACGCTGAAACAAAGAGAAAAACAAAACAGGACCAGATCCTTCCAAACACGGTAAATGACATCGAAACACAGTAAACGGGTACACCCGTATCAGAGTGAAAAGCGAGTAGACAAGCATTAAGCAAACATATCAGAAGCAAACCCAATCAACTTACCCAAAGATTCGGGAGGGACGGGAGGGAAAATACTCGCCTCCTGTCTTTATTAAAATTATAATTATTCATGCACCAAGGCTAGAAAAATTTCCAATTTTAAGGCAAGACAGGAGGCTTCCTATTTTGCATTTTTAACGCCTGAAATCAATGCCACTGCCGCGGAAGATACAGGGCAAAAATAAAACGCCCGGAAAGTGGAGGCCCGGGACCAATCCGCCGCCTTCAGAATGTCCTCCAAAGCTGCCCCGGCCCGAAGGGCGCACGATGTTGCTGCCCCTCGAACCGAATGGGCCCTAAAACCAGAATCCACACCAGCAAGAGAGAGAAGCCACCGAACCCAACGGGATAACGTAGGGGAAGAGACGGCCTTGAAAGGCTTAACGTAAGAGATGAGAAGATCTTCGGGTCCTCGAGGAAATAAGGGTAGGATATAGATGAAGAGAAAGTCTTAGTCCAGACCAGACCCTCCGGGGAAAAAGAGATGGCGTGAGCATCAAGAGCCTTAACGTCTGACACCTTGCGGAAGGATAAAAGACACAAAAGAAGGGTAAGTTTCGCCGATAATTGACGGAGAGAAAGGGAATCGTTGTCTGGCCAGGACCGCAGGAAATCCAGCACCATAGCAACATCCCACAGAGAACTATAGCGAGGTGCCGGAGGACGGGATAAACGAATGGCGCAGAGAAGGCGGCAGACCAAGGGAGCCCTACCGATTGGTTCACCCGAGACACCAACATGACTGCATGAAATGGCAGACCGGAAAACATTAATCGTGCGGTAAGATTTTCCCGAGGAAAACAAATCTGCCAAAAAATTGAGTACGTAGTCTAGAGGGGCTGAATGGGGATCCACTTGCCGTCCCAAACACCAAGCAGCCCAGACTCGCCAAGCTGGAGCCCAAGATTCGCGCAGCAGGGATTGATCTGCGTCCGATAGGCCCGAGCCTGATTGGAGTCCCCCGAAATCGCCCACGCTACCAGGAGGAGACGTCCTTCCTGAATGAGAGGGTGGACTTGGCCCTCCGGGCCCGACAGCAGAGTAGGAAAGGACGGGAGAGCCAGAGGGTCCCGGACAGATAACTGTAACAGGGCTGGAAACCACGGCTGCGCATGCCAGAGGAGGGTCACCAGAACCAGAGAGCCCCCGCTGCGGCACAGGTGATGGAGAACCCTCGGAATGAGGGCGAAAGGAAGAAACGCGTAAGCGTCCTGGACGTAAACAAGTCCAGTTGAAAAGGGCCTCTCCGATGTTGGAGATCCAGGAAGACCTGACTGTGGAGCCTCCAGTCGCTCGCGTCCCGCCAGTGCCTGGAGAACCAGTCCGCTAGGAGATTCTCGACGCCCGGGAGGTATTCCGCCTGCAGAGTGATATTTCGTGCAAGGCAGAAATCGAAGATGTCCTTCGTTACTTCCGTGAGGCGTTTGGATCGAGTGCCCCCCAAACGGTTGATATATCGCACTGCTGAAATGATGTCCATGTGCAGAAGGAGACAACAATCCGAACGGTCTTTGGCCAGGCTCCTGATCGCGAACGAACCCGCAATCAACTCCAGACAGTTGATATGGAGCGAGCGTTCCTCCGGAGACCAGCGACCTCCGGTCGCCTCTGAGCCAGAGGCTGCGCCCCAACCTAGTAAACTGGCGTTGGATTCGAGGATGAAATCCGGCTGAGAGCCGAAGATCGCTCGTCCGTTCCAAGCCTCCATGTGGCGTAGCCACCAAGAAGCTCCTGACGTACCTCTAGGGTTAGCTGGACCACCTGGTCATAAGAAGGAGTCTTCCTCAAGTGGTGAGCCTTGAGGCGCTGAAGAGCCTGATAGTGGAGAGGAGCGGGGAAGATCGCCTGAATGGAGGACGAGAGGAGACCTACCACCCGAGCTAGGAGACGGAGGGAGCAAGAATCCTGGCGAAGAAGAGCCCGAATTTCTTTCCAAATGGAGACTATTTTGGACCTCGGGAGTCGAAGCATGGCCGTCTGAGAGTCTATTTCGAAGCCCAAGAAGAGGATGCGTTGGCTCGGGACGAGTTCGGATTTGAGAGTATTGACGATGAAACTGAGATGGTGAAGGGTTTGAACTACAAAATCCGTCTGGGTGATCAGGGTCTCTCGGCAGCCTGAAAACCGCAAGATGTCGTCCAGGTAGACTATACACCTGACACCCCTGGATCAGAAAAAAACCATGACCGGCTTCAGGAGCTTTGTAAAGCACCAAGGGGCTGAACTGAGGCCGAAGGGAAGAGCCCTGAACTGCCAAACCTGCCTGCCCCAGCGAAATTGAAGATAACGCCTGTGATCTGGGTGTATCGGGACGGAGAGGTATGCGTCCGTGAAGTCCAACCTGGTGAACCAATCGCCTTCCGACATAAGGTCCCGAAGGAGATGGATGCCCTCCATCTTGAAATGGCGATAAACTACGAAGGCGTTGAGAGCCCGGAGATTGATCATGGGGCGGAAGTCTCCGGTGCGCTTGCGTACTAGGAAAATAGAACTGAGGAAACCAATGGGGCCTGAAGCCCGTTGAATGGCCCCTTTGTTGCGTAAGGCACGAAGCTCTGTTTCTATCAAAGCCTGGTCGGTCGAAGACCTGTTTGAGGGGCGAGGTCTGCGAAGCTGAAAGTGGGGGAGAGATGAGGTCTATCTGGAAACCCTGTACCGTTTGTAGGATCCACAGGTCTGACGAAATCCACACCCAGTTGTGGAAAAAAACAAGATTTACGACCCCCAACCCGTAGAGGGAAAAAAGGATAGGAAGCAATTGGACTTACCAAAACTGAAACGTCCTCTGGGGAATCCTTGAGCGCCTCTGCCTCTACTTCCTCCACGTGGGTTGAAGGTCCTCTGTTGGTATGGTGGTCTGTACGAGGACTGGGTCTGAGGGAAATTCCGGGAGCCTTGGGATGATGAACGGCTGGCGGCCCGGTCCCGCGGTCGTCCAGCCCTCCCAGAAAAACGGAGTATGCACAGTAAATAAAGAAGGTACTGTAGGACGGAAGGTAGCCGAAAGGATGAAAACCGAAAATTGGAGCAAGGAAGGGTACCAGGGACCAGGGAAAGGGCGAAGGGAGGGGGGGTAAAAGGGAGACCCGGGGAACGGGGAGAGACGAGGGAAACCCCCCCCAATGGACCGATAGGGTCCGGGGAGAAAACCCTATACAAACAGTACCAGAAAATATATATATGTATATAATAGAATTAATGCCAAACAATGTACAGTAGGATAAAATATTTTAATAAGAAACCATGAAAAATGAAGAGGACTGACCTGCAGCTACGGTGAGCAGCAAAGAAAGAGGAAGAGGAGGATGGTTTAGGGGTTTATTTACCACCTATGTATTGTTTTTCTATTGGTTGTTTCCACTTATATTGTTAACTCTTTCTTTGCTGCTACTGGTGGGAGTAAAGGAAGATATGCAAAAAAGGAAGCCTCCTGTCTTGCCTTAAAATTTCCTCCGGCAAATAAACCCTTCCTATACCACATGAGGGAAGGACAGAAAAATAGTTTTCATGTTTCCCATTTGGTCTTTCAAGAGCGCCTTAAAGCTTTGTTAAATGAATAACACCAACAAAGGGGTGATAATGAATATATATCTAGAAAAATCCAATTAGATATCCTGATTATGTCTCAAAAAGTGTGGATAATACACATCAGCTAGAAAAATCCAAAATAACAGTGAGAAAGAGAGATGAATATCTAGAGTTTACAAATCCATGCTATAATACAATTATGAAAAACGTAACCCCTTCATGACTAATAAGGTACCAGATACATCATTAGAAGGTGTCCCTATAGGATCAGTGACTTACCTGGTAAATCATGGGTAAAAATGTTCCCACGTCGCTACACTCATCGCAATCGTGGATGCACTGTACTGCTGTTTGTCCAGGAGTCTGGGCAGACCAGCAACAAAAAGACAAGAGTCCCCCAGGCATTGATCGCTCCTAGCGGAGTTATCATGCAGGCTTAACCATACCATAGGCAGGTTCATGGACAAAACCTTAGGTTCTCATAGGGACCAGCCCCAGCTCTCTCCTGTTGCATGATCGCTCGATGCCATAATCGCGTCATAGATGCAACAGAGGCATTTTAGAGGTTAATGCTTGTGTCTTTAGTCCTTACATGCTTTTTAGGACCAAATCACAGTTAATGTTCTCCTGTGGAGCACCACCCTTGAAAGAGCCAGTTCTTTCAGGTCAGTTGCAGTCAGTTAAGTCTCTGCAGCAATTCAAACTGCTGCAGAGCCAGTCAAGATCAGACTGAAGATGATCAGTTTACTCCTAACCAATAGTTGGTTCCCAGACACTAAAAACATATGCCCAAAAACCCAGGGAAGGAACTATGATGTGATATTTAAAAAATTCAATATCCTTAGGTGGGTGAGTGGGGTGTCCTTGAGGTCCTTGGGTGATGTGCTTTTGGGCATTATTTACTTCATGGGCATTATTTTGGTTTTTAAGTTTTTTTATTTTCCATAATTATTTTACTGCTTTGTGCCTTCCTGGTTCAACCGTTAAAACAAAAAGTTAAAACGCCTTTGCACTCTCATAATTTGGAGGTCTCTTGTGACAGTGTACCACTGCCACATCAGGAGATTTATTTCTGTGTTTTATTTCTTATTCCAGGCAGCCCAGTTTGAACCAGGTTGCAGTAAACCACCTACAAAGGTAAATAGGATGCCTTCAAGGAGTGCTTTTAAGGAATATATAGTCTTATGGGGATCCATTAAAATATAGGCCTCAAATGAGACATGGTCCATTTCTGAAAAACATGACTTACCCATGCATTTGGCATATTGCTGTACTCGGGAGGTGTTGCTGAATACAAATAACATAGGCGCTCAGAAAAAAAAAACATTTGAAACTGCAGTTTTGTGGATGTGGGAAATGCTGTCTTTTTATTAAGGTGTTGATATGGAATCAGCTGCTTTGGACACACTAATATGCCCCGAATCAAATGCTTTTTTTAAAAAAATATATAGTTTTGTGTGGTTAAATTGACATAGGCAGCATCTAACGTGCCTTAAAATGAGATATGGGCATAGCAAAATGATCCGTCAAAATTCCAAGTTGGAAACATGTAATGAGTATGTTCTAATTTTGACCCAGCAGCAACCGGAAAAATGCTATACCAATCCATGTGGTGAATTGCAGTGCTCAGGGGGTATTGCTAAATACAAGTTGGTTATGTATGGTTAAAGCAACCTACTGAAATACTTTGGTGCTCAAATGCCACTAGTAAAATACCTTGGATTCTCAACCTTCAAAAAACATAGACTTTTGTTAAGCAGTTTTTATTTTCTACCCCCAACTTCCAGCATTTCTCATTTTTAAAAAATCTACTTTGTAAACAGTGATGCGCATTATTCATATTTAACCATGTCACTTGATGAATGAGGTACAGTCATGTTAAAAACAAAGTACACCCTCTTTGAATTCTATGGTTTTATATATCAGGGCATAATATCAATCATCTGTTCCTTAGCAGGTCTAAAAATCAGGTAAATACAACCCCAGAGTCAACCATGAACTCCTCTGTATACCAAAGTATTCTAGAGTTAAATGCGAGGCCATTTGTCTGACATCTAGAGCTTGGCTGAAATTGGGTCATGCAACCGAACAATGATCCTAAGCACACCAGCAAAACAGAATGGCTGGAAAAGAATCAAGAATCAATGACCCAGTCAAAGTCCAGACCTCAACTTAATTGAAATGCCGTGGCAGACCTTAACAGAGCTGTGCTTAAACAAATGCCTACAAACCTCAATGAACTGAAGCAAAGTTGTAAAAAGGAGTGGGACAAAATTCCTCCACAATGAAGTAGTGATGGGAAGTTCGGATCATTAAAGTGAATGGGATCATTTCGACTCGTTCACTGAAATGATCCGATTCATGATCCGAATCTTCGGATCACTCAGTGTGACTCACAGGAGTTACTGTTTCCCAGTCCCTCTGTGCAGGCACACTAACGATTGGCCCCGCCCCTTTCATTAGTCGATGAACCCTCCTGCCTGCCTACTCGAGTGATGTCAATGAAGGCAGAGAGTAGTTCAAAGATTCGGATCTTACAGGGATCCGAATCCTACAGTGATCCGGATCTTACAGTAATCCGGATCACTGTAAGATCCGAATCTTTGAACGACACACTGCCTTCATTGGGATTCGAAACATTCAGAGAATATCACCATACTTTTATAAATAAATACATTAATAATCACTGCCCCCAGCATTTACATTCCCCTTTACCTCCAACTGCACCTTAAAGTTAACTTTATTAAATTAATTAAATTAACCCTTACCATTAAATTAACCCTTAATACCCCATCAACCATGACTGCCCCTAAAATTAACCCTTAACACCCCGTTAAGCATAACTGCCCCTAAATTAACCCTAAACACCCCGTTTAGCATAACTGCCCCTAAATTAACCCTAAACACCCCATTAAGCATAACTGCCCCTAAATTAACCCTAAACACCCCATCAACCATAATAAAGTTGGCAACAAATATATAAACATAATATAAATGAGAGGTTTTGGTTATATGAATTGGCCAAAGCATAATTAAGCTCACCCGCCACGTCAAGGCACACTCTCAATAGGGTGAGAACCTACTCTCACCTCCTACATAGTGGGCACACAAAGCAGTTTATACTGCTACCAAAACCTTATTAATGTGTTGGGGGAGGTACAATTAAACCTCCTCCCTATTAACCCCTGGACAGCAAGCTGCAACCAGACTAATGAGGAGCCAACAACCTCAAATATGTGCAAACAGGGAAAAGAAAAAAAGTCGGTGCGCTAAGCTAGTCACAGGCTCAAATAATACAAATGTATAATACGAGACCTACCAAACAGGTGTAAGCATGCTGCAAAAACTGTGTATTGGCTGTACAATGTATACAAAAAACAAAAACTGTCTGCTGCAGGTTAGGGAAGATGTGAATTCCTGGTAAATGCCCCTCCTCTGCCTTATTTGTCACCATTATATTATTGCTCTATCCACAAAATGTCTCCCTCATTTTAATTGAGATGCACATTACAATATTTGTGTTATAAATCATTAGGAAATAATCTGTAAGGACGTACCTGCCTCTCCGGCCCCGCTCCATGGCTGCTCCCACGACGCTTCCTCAGGCGGCTTCCCGGGCAGCAAGTACCACCGCTACCCGGTCGGCGTCTTCACCGCATGGCCGACCACGCGGTAAACGGGTACCACAGCGCCACCGTGTGGTCAAAAGTTAATATTGCACGTTACATTTGTAACATGCTTTTATAACCTTGGCTGACCTCTTAATGCAGGACACGCCTCCTCCTCTCCCTATTTAAACCCGGAATTCCTCTTCTGGATCACCCTTGGTTGGTGTATTTTGCTATTTGCTTGTGCATTGCTTGTGACTACTGCTCCGGTTTGACTTGGCTTGTTGACCTCGTTCCTGTCTCCTGATTCGGCTCCTGATTCCTGCTCACCTGGTATTGATTCGGCTTGTTGACCTCGTCTCTGGATTCTGATTTGGCTTATCCTGATTACCTGTCTGACCCGGTTGGTTCTCTGACTTTCTGGTTCCTGTTTGGCCTGGCTACCTCCGCCATCTGGGGTCCTGCCTCATCATACCATTACATAATCCTTCTTTTTTAGTGCTCCCTTCTTTTTAGTCCTTTTTATTTAACGTTTTATTACATTTGTTGTATTTATAGTGTTAATTTTAGTAAGCATAAAGGCTAAAGCTGTGGTTATGTTTTAGAGACATTGGTAGCAACTTAATGTGTATGTATTGAAAATGTCTCCCCTGTTAAGCACAAGATTAGTACCAACATATCCAGAGTACATCAAACATCAGATAATGCATATTAAGGGGGAATTGATACACATGAAATATATAACTGAAGCCAGCACCAAAAACCATCAAGAAGTTAAATGTTTATTTACTATTCCATTTTTAGCTATTCAGATTTCTTGCAAACCTTCCCTTCGATACATATTTTATTGAAATGTTTTTTAATTTTATGTAGGAAATTGGATTGTGTGCCAAGTAGGAAATTGTAATAGTATTTCTATGCTATAGCTGCATTGTGTTAGAAGACTACTTATGCATTCCTAATGCTAGAGATTATTTGCAACCAGGCCTGGACTGACCATTTGGCCTGATGGGCCTGTGGTTTATATAGCTGCATACTTACTCATACTTCTGCTCAATCTGAATATGCAATATGCATGGCTGCATGTTGTGAGAGCGTTATGAAGCCATACGATGACAGTTTTGATATACAGCACAATAGATTTTTTTTTTAATACTAATACTTAAGTGAAAAATCGAAAGAAAACATAACTTATATGTTGCATATTGTAAGGATTAGGATCAGCGGTGGTCTAGAATGTAACAGCCTCCTTTAAATTTAAATAATTTGAATACTTGTCCCTCCCATGTAAACAGACAAAAATATAAGCAGACATACAATTCTGCAGAGAGTCTTGTTCTCATTCACTAGAGGTTCCAGAGACAGCAACTCTATGATCTCACTGGGAACAAGTGAAGATGGTTTATCCTGTTTGTTAGCCAGTCTGAAACACAGAATCACATTAATTAGAATGTCGTATCATCAGAATAAAGAATAATAGTTTTATCATCTATAAAATAGTTCACAGCCAGTTTAAACACAAATGCTTTAGGTCAATCAGCCAAGTGTCACCGCTATATAAAAATGTTGTTTACTGTGTGAAGAAATACTCACTTGCATAATTTATAGCAAATTTCAAGATGCTGTTTTGTTATAACACAATGATATGTTTGCCACCTAGATGGGACAAGGTTCTCTACATATCATTTAATTTATATAATCTCTGTTTCACCTTGTGCACTGCAACTGACGAACAGTTTTATTTTGCAAAAAGGATGCAGAAAGACAAGGAGTGACTTGGTGAGGCATTTAAAGGCTGATAAAATAAAATATAACATAAGCAAGTATTATCAATAGGGTATTTTCTAGACTTGTGCCTTTGGATTTGTACAAATTGCATATTTACCAAAGTTTGGTAAATTCTGCAAATTCAGACAAAGCCCCCAAAACACGCCCAGACCCCTAAAACTCGGACGAAAACAAAGCACAAAGCTCAGAATTTTTGTGGGTCCACATTCACTCGCACTCTCACTCTCTCTCACGTTGTCTAAACATTTCCCTTTCTTTTCTGCTGACCACTTCTGCTTCATCTTCCGCATCTTTTCCCTTTTCTTCTCTATTCTATCTTCAATATTCAATGCTTAATCTGCTTGTTTCCACATCTTCAATCGTCAACGCTTAATCTTTTTTCCACATCTGCATTTCTGTGGACATAACCTGACTGCAACTTCCGCTAAAATGGTGGCCCTGTGGTGACGTCCTCCCCAATGCTCCAGTAAGGGAGCCATATTGCCCTCAGCTCACCTGTAGGCAAAATAAGGGTCCTTGCATTGATGCCCTCTCCCCCTATTGGGGGGACCCCGGGTCATGGGGTCTTGAGAAACTTCGCTCCCTGTCCATTTCCCCTTTAAATGTTTTTTTTTTTCCTGCGGGAATGCTTCCTGAGCAGCCTTGGCCGCATCCCGCAAAGGCAGGCTCCTGTTATGGCCATTCGGCCCATCTAGTCTGTCCATTTTTCCTGATCTAAGGGGTTTAAACCACTTTCAGTCTTTGGTCAGGTCCTATAGTTAGGAAAGCTGTAAGTTTATCCAATGTCTGTTTAAATTCCCTCACTGTTTTAGCCTCCACCATTTCTGCTGGGAGACTGTTCCATTTATCTACTCCCCCCTGGACTTCCTTACGTTACATCTAAGCCTTTGACCCTCTAGTTTTAGTCCATGACCTCTATAACATTGTTCATCCTTTCAAATAAGTTTGCCTCCTGTAACCTATGTTAAATCCCTTTAAGTATTTAAGTGTTTCTATTGCATCCCCCCATTCTCTTCTTAAGGACAAAAGTATTGGGATACCTGACGATTTTACCACCAGGGACCTTTAGAAATTAAATATGTAGTTGGCCCCCTTCTTTGCTGCTATAACAGATTCCATCCTTCTGGAATGGCTTTCCACAAGATTTTGGAGTGTTTCTGTGGGAATTTTTGCCCTTTGATCCAGTAGAGCATTTGTGAGGTCAGACACTGATATTCGACAAGAAGAATTAAGATTTCCCTTCACTGGAAGTAAGGAGCCTAGTCCAATCTCTCAAAAACAGCCATGATCCCTCAACTTTTCAATTGGCACAATGCAGTCAGAACACGTTTCCACTGCTCTAGCGGCGGCATGCTGTACACCACTTAATCTGACGCTTGGCATTGTACTTTGTGATGTAAGGCTTACATACAGCTTCTCGGCCATGGAAACCCATTCCATGAAGCTCCCGCTGCACGATTTTTGTGCTGATATTATTGCCATTAGAAGTTTGGAACTTTTTAGCTATGGAATCAGCAGAGCATTGGTTACACCATCCACCTCAGCACTCTGTGACTCTGTGACTTTATGTGGTCTTCCTCTTCGTGGCTGAGTTGCTGCTGTTCCTAAACACTTCCAGTTTCCAATAATACCACTTATAATTGACTGTGAGTAATCTAGTTTGCAATAAACTAATTGTAAAGGTGGCATCCTATCACGGTACCATGCTTGAATTCACTGTGCTTTTCAGAATGACCCATTTTTTCATACATGTTTGTAAATGCAGAATGCATGGCTAGGTGATTGATTTTATACCCCTATAGCAATGGGTTTGATTGAAACATCTAAATTCAACAATTAATAGGTGTATCCCAATACTTTTGTCCATATTGTGTACCTCAATTCTGTCAGATAATACAAAAAGAAAACGTGTAGTTTTTGGACATATGCAAAGAAAATATACCAGTAATGCAAATTAGAGAGGAGTAGAGGTAGCCAAAAAAGTACACAAAAAAGATGTGTGCAGAGGAAGAAATGTGTTAATAATTACAGTATATGTTAATACTACCATTGGCAGAGAGACATTAAAGAACAGAATGAGATGGATTAAAGTGGGGGTGCTAAAAGTTAGCAGAGTAGGTTGTCAAGGGTGCACATTTATCCAGGGGACATTAAATAACGTGAATTAATGCTAGTCGGGGAACAATGAGTACAGTGTGAGATTTTAATAGTGTAGGATAAATTGATTACAAAGCAAAAAGTTTATAGGTTTCATTCAGGGTCTTACATTAAAAGTGGTTTCCCAGCCACTTGAGGATGTCTTAGGACACTGGCAAGCACACTTTCCACTTCACGCATGTGTACAGTATCACTTGAATCCACCACAAAAACTAGTGCATGGGCCTGAGAGTAATGCAGCCTCCAGTATGCCCTAGTTTTTGGTCCGCCCGGAAGCTCAAGAAGAGTAAGGTTGAAACGATCCAGGCGTAGTTCAGTTCGGAGTGGATTGGTTGAAGAGGAAGAGGAAACTCGGCATGGAGGGACTTAGGAGAGAAGAACAGATTTAATGAAGAATAAAGAGTAAAAATACTGTGCTTTAAAGAAGGAAGAACTGAATACACTTTGGGCCCCATTTGGACATTTCCACTTGTGTTGAGTTATTTTGAGGGGACAGCAAATTTACACTGTTATACAGGCTGTAGACTCATTACTTTACATTGTAGCACATGAAAAGATATAATAAAATATTTACAAAAATGTGAGGGGTGTACTCACTTTTGTGAGATACTGTATGGTATCCTAGGCTGATCTGCTAGACAAACTCTTTATAGCATTATCATGCAGGCTTGTGGCAAACAACAGAAATACTAAATTGTGCCATAATAAGAATTTTAAAAACTAACTGACATCATCATAGCTTTTTACAAACAAACCTTTAAAAAAAAAAATTTCTTTAGTTAAACATCGCATTGCAGGATACACTTTTATATTTAATGCCCTATGGAAAATTCCATGGGAGCTTCCTGTTTATTTTTTTGCCCATTCCCTCATATGACAACACCCCAGTATGTGATTACAAGGTTACGTTTCTATTGAAATAAATGGTTGCAACAAAGGTTGGCACAGTTTCGGTTTGTTGACCATTTAGGAAGGCTGTATGAATACATGTGATCGAGAACTAAGCCCAAAGCAGAGGTTCATAAAATAGCATGTGTTTAGATTTCCGAAATCTTATCTACACTAAGTGATAACTGGGCAATTATAATTATGTGTGCCAACAAAGCAACTTCTTTTCTATTCACCACTACATTATCTGTCAACCATTATTCCAATTCTACATTTTTAAATAATACTTTATGGAAACATGACACAAATTATATTAAATTTGCACTGACTGTATATGTAATTTTAAGTGATGTTGACTTAGTTGCTGAATGTAGGCCTCATCTTAGATGCATCTTTCATCGAAATTAATAGAGTAATTTGTGCCTGTTTATTAAATTTAACATATACAGATCCATCCCAGTCAACTTGTTTTGAAATTGTCTTTTTAAAATAGATATTGTAATTAATCTCATGTTTACCTTTTGGTGCCTCATAAATCTGTAATCACATATTAATGTCCTTACCTCTCTGAATGACTCTAATGACTGAGCTTTTTCCAGTATTCTCCAGCCCTAAGAACAGAATGGTTACCTGCCTACCAGCAAAAGAAAGGTACATTTTAGAAATATTTAAATAAATGTCTGCATGCTCAGTTAGCTAAATAGAAAGACAGCAATAGATAACAGTGTCACATTGTGATATGTATCACACAATTAATTTGTGAAAGAGCAAGAACAACCTAAACCCCCCTAGATGTAAATCATGCAAACATAGAATGTGTTGTCTGATAAGGACCAGTTGGGCCATCTAGTCCAAATTCCGAGTGCTTTCATTAGTCCCTAGCCTTATTTAATCTAGGATATAGATACAGATCAATATGAGTATCATTGCTTATGGTTGAAGGAACTTGGCTGGGTATTTTTATACAGTTTGTAGAAGTTTTGTGTAGAAACAAAATGGAGGAAATGGTAGCACAAGGCAGCACAAAAGGACAGACACTGAGATGCCCTCAGATTGTCCATAGGCAGGGAGGTGAACGGGCCCACCATGTGGGAATTTCTTGCCTCCTGTATGCCAAGTTAGACACCTTAACTGTATCTTTTTCATTGTTACCCTTATCTGCCTCTGTAGCTGCCTGGTCAACTGCACCATCTGCTACCTTTTCTTCGGTCTCCTTATTACTTTTCCCGGCCACCCCATCACCTGTGCAGGGCTTACCTTTACTACTAACTTTTCACTGTGAAGCTGCTGACCTGCAGCTGTCTCAAACTGGTGCTGGCCTTGTCTGTGACCCACTAGGCCCAGCTAATGAAGCTTCACATGTTTGCCATAGCTCATGAAAACTGGCAAACTAAGCAAAAGAAATGTGTATGACTGTAACCCCTACCCCTCTTTACATCCTGTCATGAATGAGCGCTGTTCTGGCGTGTCCTCATGGCATCAGTATTCCCCAGCACATTCCCCTAGCTCACAAATAAGGTGGACTACTGGCATTACCAGTTTGATTTTCACATCGACTTCACACTAATCAGATCAGACTGGCTGCTATATCAAACAGTAGGCGGATTGTTGTAACCATGCACCAGACAAAATGGCAAGCAAAATGCGTAGTGCATGCTGACGACATTGGAGGAGTTAGGATAGCGGAAGTGTACCAGAGAACCGATACAGTGTTTCTTCGTGGTAGCGCTGATGTGAAACAAACAGCCAGGACATAAAAACAAAGGTGTTAGACATTAATGGCTGTGTGTTGAGTTATTTTGAGGGGACAGCAAATTTACACTGTTATACAGGCTGTACACTCACTGCTTTACATTGTAGCAGAGTGACATTTCTTCAGTGTTATCACATGAAAAGATATAATAAAATATTTACAAAAGTGTGAGGGGTGTACTCACTTTTGTTAGATACTGTATATTTATTATTAATTTCTTGGGTACGCAGACATGTTTTTGTTTGTGATTATTTTTATGACATTTGGGGAGTTTGTTCTTGTGTTTTTTGCAGCTCTAATCCACTAGAATATATTGATTATAGAAAATTTTGCTGTACTTATTGTGATTTTGGATTGTTGCATTCCCCTAGCTGCCGATCCCCCTGTGGGGCAGCCTTGGGCATTCTGCCCCGGCTCCTGTGGCTCCCAGCTACTGAGCTCTGGGTAAATGACATCCACTGTGCACCTCATCTTCAGAGCTGATGCAGCCACCATCACTCCTTTTCTCTGCACCACATCTTCCTACAAGTCTCATATCTTCCTCCAGTAATGACGGCCTCTTCTGCGAACCATTTGCTTCTTCTCCATGCACCCGTGTGACCACCTCAGGGCTCAAACAGACTGGCGGCCTGGTCCTCTGTGCTCTGGGTAGTGGCAGGAGGATTATCCACAGTTTGTTGTTAATTATCCACAGTGGCTGTTAATTGCACAATTGATTCCTAATCCATAGGGTTCCATGTTCCATGCCTGAGGCCCTAATCTAGGAGATCAGGCTCTCTAGCCCTTCATCTGCCATGAATGTTAAAAGATGGCCCAAAGCTGTCACCTCACTGCAGTTTTCTGTGAAAAAGGGAGCACAGACAGCCATGCTCTCCTTTTCAATAGCCCTGTTGGACCACCCCTTAAGGTTCATCCCCTCCCTGTCTCCACTACATGGAGTGAACTGTCATGCTGCACCTTCGCTTACTCATGGCCCTTGGGGCTCTCTGCACTGCAATATTTTGATCCTGCAAATGAGGTTACTATAAGACTTGGTTGCCGGCCAACTCTTCATGTTCATCTTCGTGGGGGAAAAAATCCTCGTATTCCATACGAGCAACTCTATCGGTCGCCTGCAGGGGCCACTTCTGCCATCAACCAATGAAATGCACCTGTACTTCACTGGTTTATGGCAGACGAGCCCCCTGCTGGCGACCAATAGAATCGCTCATACAGACTTTTAAAATCCTGGTGCCGCAACTTGCCCACTGGTCTCCCCGCTCCAAGAGTTAAAGGTCTGTACTAACGACCAATAGAGCCACTCGCACAAACCTTTAACTCTTGGAGCGGGGAGACCATGGTCTCCCTAGACCAAGTTCCGCCATCAGGAGTTAAAGGGCCGTGCGAGTGAGTCTATTGGTTGCCTGCAGGGGCCTCCTCTGGCAGCAACCAATCGTATGTTCGGTATTCAGGCTGAACAACGAAAACACACGCTTCGTGTTCCTTTTCATGTTCGCCTGAATATGAATGCACAAGTTTAGTTACTATTCACGTTGATGCTTGTATAAAATGACAAACCTGTTTCATATAGATCCAGGTAAATGACTCCTACACAACACAGGCTATGTCATAGCCTTGTCGTAGGCTATGACAAGTTCCATCAATACATCTTTGGTAGATCTGCAACAATTGAGACAGATCACAATCCACAATAAAAAAGCTGAAACAATATACAGGTTGTTTATGTACCTGGAAAGACATTCCAGTGGCTTTCTAGAACACTCCAATCAGGTCAAAATGGAAAGAAATCAGTAAGTGATGCAAAGGTTTAGTGAAATAAGACCAGCAACAGAAAGGGATACTCCATGCATAAGGCAAGGATGACTATGTAGAAAAAGTAGCACACTCTAGTTATTTGAAGCTATTTTGGAACGTACAAAGAGAGCCATCTCTAATGAATAAAATGTTGTTTATAAAAACATTATAATTGCATTAGAAATCAAAAAAGGATATACTAGGGAAAACAGATATTAGTAATTTTTGGAATAGCTTTGTGTAAGAGGCATGCTTGAGATCGTCTACATTTGCCAGGAATTATTTCTCATGTTGAAGATGTGGTGAACGATTGTGAGCCCTGTTAATAAAATCAAAGGGCAAATCAAAAAAGAGCAGATGAGCACCTTGAAAGGGCATGGCAAAGAATTGCATCAGATTTGTTTAAATGGAATCAACACAGCTTCCTCATAGTTGTTGATCCCTATAGCCAGTATTTTGTAATTGTTCAGCTCAGAGATGCAAAAGTCATTCCTGTATTGAAGTCTATACTAGCCAGTCATGGCATATATGATGAATTTATCTCAAGTGGGCCACAGTGTGGATTAGTGAAATTCAACCATTGTTCAAAAGAGTGGTCTTTGATAGACAAAGTGGGTACTGGGTTGGTGGTAGTGTCTGTGTAGGGATACAAGCTGACACCTTAGGCTGTTCATGGATGACTGCTACAGCCTTAGCTCTGTGCTTGGGCACCTTCTGCCTTAAAGGTTCAACAGATAGACTAGGGCTGGCAAGACAGACAAGGGCAGAATTTGAGATGGGAACTGGAGACTGCATAGAAATCAGGGTCAGGCTAGACCAGCCAAGGCCATACATGGATCACAGCACTGAACAGAATGATAAAGCAAGGGATATTCCAAGTCCATGCCAAGGCTGAATACCAAGTAAACAGGAGCAAAGCAGAGTCAAGGTGCAAGCCGGGGTAAATATCCAAAAGGATGCAATGCGGTACCAAAAGGAACAGGACAAAACACAAAAAGTCAGATCCAAGTAAAGGGTCAAGAACCAGTTAAATAATATGAAAACTGTAACCAGCAATTCAGGGCAAGATCAATGCTTCAGCAAGGGAAACTGGGAGGAAGACGGGTATAAAAAAGGCCCATTGGCTAGAGGTGTGCCCTTAAAAAGGATGACAGAAGACATGGGGAGACAGGAATGACGTGATCACAGAGCCCTCTAGTAGAAACATAGGCAGGAGAATAATCTCCCATGTTCAGGGAAGCTAGTTCTCATCCAGAGGTCCCTGACAGTAGCCCCTATTATTCACAAGCAAATGGTCTTGTATGTACAGATTGCAAAAATACATACTAAAAAGTATATTATTGAGATTTTTAATCTACTATAATACACCAATACATGGAATGGTATCACTAGCACAGGCGTTAATCGGCTGTTATTTGAAATTGGTTTTGGCTTTAATTTATGTACAAATTGCCACCAAAGTGCAGAATTCCATTGTAATGTGTCAGAATATGATTTCTTTTAAAACCAAACAGGAATTCTTCTATGGTCATGAAGCTAAACCAGTAAGGCCACTTGCAGCTGGAGATAATGCAAGGATGCAAAATCCAGATGGAAGTTGGGAAGATGCTGTAGTTGATAAGTGATGCTCAATGCTCCATGCTCAATATCTAGTGCATAAAGTGAATTGCAAAGAAAAATAAACAAACACATGAAACAAATGTCTTGAAAAACAACTATTACCCCCCTGAATCATGCTTAAACGTGTAAAGAAAGATGCCCCTTTTCCTCCCGAGGAAGCCACAAGGTACTTGACAGCTGTTGTCTTCTATGGAACTCAAAATAGGATATATCAAGTTCAGTGACATGAAAAGGTCTGTACACTTAATGATCAAAAGTACTGTATAAGGACACTTGAACATCACAACTATAAGAGACAATGTTGGACATGCCATTCCAAAACCATGAGCAGTAGCAATAAAAGCCTCCCCTCTTCTGGGATGTTTTTTTTGTGTCTGTGGTAATATTTGCTCATTCAGCCAAAAGAGCATTTGTGAGGTCCGGCAATGATGTTGGAAGAGAAGGTTTGGGTCTCAATCCTCATTCCATTTCATCCCAATGTTGTTTAATAGAGTTAAGGTCAGGGCTCTGGGCAGGCCACTTAAGTTCCTTGACATCAAACCATGTCTTTATGAACTTTGCTATGTGTGTAGAGACACAGTCACGCTGGAAAAGGAAAGGGCCTTTTCTTAAACCCGTGCCACAAAGTCGGAAGCATATAATTCTCTAAAATGTGTTTCTATGCTGTAACATTAACAATATATTTTACCAGAACTATGTCGCTTAGCCCCAGACCCCAAACAGCCTCAGACCATTGTCCCTTCTGAAATACATTTTACAGTAGGCATTATGCATTCCTGTTGCTAGTGTTCTCTGGCATCTGCCAAATCCAAGTTCGCCCATCAGACTTCCAGTGTAAAGTGTGATTCATCGCAACAGAAAACACATTTCCACTTCTCCAAATGACGCTTGGCATTGCGCATAGTGATCTTTAGTTTGTGTGCAGCTGCTCAACCATGGAGACACGTTTCATAAAGCTCTTGGCGGACAGTGCTTTTGCAGATGTTGCTTCCTGCGGCAGTTGCAAACTCTGTAGTAAGTGAATTTTACGTCCTACGCTGACATTAATTGAACTGCTTTGTGGCAAAGGTGGCATCCTATGACAGTGCCATGTTTAAAGTCACTGAGCTCTTTACTACAACCCATTCTACTGCCTAAAATTGTCTATTGAGATGGCTATGGCTGCCTTGATATTATACACCACTTAGCAATTGGTGTGGCTGAACCTAAACCCAATATTAGGAGTGTATATGTACTTTTGGTCATATAGTGTATGATTTAGAGCAGAGGCTTTCTAAGGGAGAATTTAGCTCTGGAAACACATGCTTGTGGCACATTGCTGTTAATCCTGTTCCTATTACAGACCATATATGTGTATGAAAACAAATTATATGATTGTTTGTTAACTTAAATAAAAATAAAAATACATGTTTCAACTTGTACAGTTAAAATCACTCTCACCTGATTGTGGGGGTACCTTTGTTGCTAAAAGCTCGATGACCCGAGAGGTCATTCTACAGCCAATTTACCTGATTTCTGTGGATGTGATCACTTTTACAGCCAATCACATGTACAGTTAATGATGAGAAAGGCAATACTTGTAAGCACTGCCTTTGTCTCTGTTCTCTGCCTCTTCTGGCAGCAACTAATCTAACTACATTGCGGGGGTTAAATTCCATTCAAAACAACAACAAAAAAACTATTTACCATATATTAATCTACACATTTAGTTATTTTTTTAAAATAGTTCATATATGTATTGTCTAAAAATAGAAAAATATTGATGATTACAGTTTATATTTTATAAGCTTGTTTACTTGAGTTCAGCCGCTGTGTCTTACCTTATGGGTTCTTGGTTTATCTTTACCCAGCGCCAGCAGTGTGATAAGAGATGGAACATTGCCCTGTATCTGCTGAAAGATGGATTTTTCCTGTAGGTATATCTTTGAGATTGATATTAAAGTAACTACAGAGTTGTGTATTTTTGGGGTTACAGCGCTAAGAGAGAAACAAAATTAAATGTGGAATAGAAGGGGCAAAATTAGAAGTTGTAGACTTGGAGACTAAATAGTGATGTGAGATTACAAAACACACACACACACACACATATATATATATATATATATATACATATATATATATATATATATATATATATATATATATACACACATAAAGTCACAGAATAGGCAAAGAATAGTCCTATTATATTTTGAAGCATGCAGAAAGTACAACACACACACATATATACTGTATGTATTTGTATATAGTAACAAAACATTGATATATATTTAAGGCTAAAATGTACTTTTTACATTTAGTGGTTAACAATTACATGCAAACAGGTAATACATAAACACAAGTAATCATAAAAGATTCTGTCAATCAAATACTGTATCTCATTAAATGGATAGTTTAATATGAAGACAAACATTAAACATATAACTCACAGTGAGTTAGTTCCTGTTGTCGACACTGCTCTCTCCATGGCATCATCTGCTAATCCAAAATCCAGACTAATTGCCTTTGAGAGAAACTAATCCCAGGCAAGGAGGAGGAGAAGGGTCTTTAGTAGATTGGAAGATCTGTTTGTGGCTTTATTACCCAAGAACCTAAAGACTGACCTAATTATCTGAACAGATAAAGTCTAGAATGTCTATAAAGATGCACATTGACATAAAGAAGACACATGTGTGTTCATATATACCAGTTCATATTTAAGTTAATCAGCGATATTAGGAAACTGCTGATACATAGGAAATATCCAAGTAATAGATAGTGAATTCAGCCCAGACAGCTACTTCACCATCCATTCCAGAAATGTGCTGAATGCTATAAAAAACATGGAGCAACCAATGAGCAGGCAAAATCAATATATAAACACATTTAAAAAAATGAACAAAGTGATTAAAATAGCAACACAAAATAAACACACCTTTTATGGTATACATAACTAACCACACTCCTTTACTTCTGGGTGTCTTGAACCAAAAATCACTTTTAAGAGGGCACATTCAAAAGCCAATACATATTAACCCCTTAATGACAAAGCCCGTATATGTACGGGCTCATAATACATTGTTTTCAATGGGTTTAGGGACCGCCCATTGTCCTTAAGGGGTTAAACTAACATACTGTAATACTGTGTATTTACAAAAATGGGTTTAAAGTAATAAATGTACTCACAAACACCAAGAGTAAGAAAGTCAAATGCTCAGTCTTTTTTGCCCACAAAAAAGAGCACAATATGGTATGGCTTTTTTGAGTGCCTTTATCTCTTAATGCAACACCTATTCATTGTTGTTTATACAATAACACACTATGGCATTTTAATATTAAAGTGCTTTTTTTTAACTGGATGCACCCTATTAAAAATGAAAATCAATGTTACTGTTTCTGTGACCCATTCCCAACAGGTGAATGGGAAGCAAGCAAATTGAAAAGAGGATGCCTGGGCCCAAGGACTGCACTCACCCTATGGTTGATCCTCACTAAGGAGTATCATAAGTTTTAGTTTATTTGTACCATTACAGAGAAATAACTCTTCATAAACATATCAGTCTGGCAAATTTACTCTGCACAAAGGAAACAACAACCCCAGATTTACATTTTATGGGCTTTGTCAGTGGGGTACAGATGGTATACCTCTAGGGGCAAGTAAGTACTAGTAAGTACCTTGTGTTTTAAGCTTCTGCTTAGGACACAAAGTTTCAAGGGCTTGCAGCTCTTCTCAACCCTACCCATTATGTGATTGAGCACAAGGTCTATATCTCGTTTAGCAATGATCTTCCTCATCATATGATGATGTTTTGTCCATCATCTGCTTTGTATACCAGAGAATGGCAGTAGTACAGATGATCTGTGGAACCCGGGATGATGAGGCGCTACATGGAACGTCTCAGCAGAAGTCAGTAGTTCAAATCCCAGGGGTTTTTGGTACCTCAAAGCCCGGAGCAATTTTGCCATTTTTGAGGTATGTCGGTTTAGCGATTATTCTCCTTTCCTGTGAATAGTGTACCTGATGACCTTCCGGGTTACGTCAGCAGTGACACAACCCGGAAGGCAATGCCCGATCGCGCGTTTGAAACTGCGCGATCGGGCAGTTTACAGTGTAACAGCTTACCGGCTTTCATGCCGGAAGCTGTTACAGGAGATCGGACAGCAGAAAGCCGGCAATGCCGGCTTCTGCTGTCAGTGGGGAGTCCAGGCTGTCAAGCCTGCACGGGAGAGACAGCCTGGTCTCCCGTGCAGCGGCAGGGATGTGTCCCTGACGCTGCATGAAGGGCTGGACGTACCAGGACGTCCATAGGGGATTCTTAATAGGCGTTTTTTGGACGTCCCGGTACGTCTATAGGGGAATGAAGGGGTTAACCTAATAACCCATAAACAATGTTAATGTCTAGACTTGTGCATTCGTATTCGGGCGAACATGAAAACGAACAAGAAAGGGTGCGTTTTCGTTGTTCAGCCCGAAAACCAATCATACGGACCTTTAACTCTTTGAGCCAAGTAGCGGCACCAGGATTTTAAAAGTCTATTGGTCGCCTGCAGGGGCCTCCTCTGGCATTAACTGCGTTAACCCTGTATTAACCCCTTATACAAAAAATGGCAAAAAAACAAAGAAAAAAAATGAACACGAAGAATGTACGTGAATACCGAACGGGCGAATATTCGTGGAATACGAAGATTTTTTCCCTCACGAACACAAAGACAAACACGAAAAGTTGGCCGGCGCACAAATCTATTGATCTCTCATGTCTTTATTAAACGCGCATTAAACATCTACAGTGCTGCTGGAACAAGTAAGCAAACCCTTATTTTTAATAAATGGAGATAAAACATTTTTTAGATATATAAATGAGAAAATGAAAGTTAAACAAGGATTAGTTAGACTAAAAACAAAAGGCATATATGTAGAAGAGGATAAAGGTTTAGCTGACTGCCTCAACGAATATTTCTGTTCAGTTTTTACAGATGAGAATGATGGAATGGGACCTCAGTTGGGAAAAAAGACTGAATCATTTGAAATATGTGAGTTTATCGAGGCGGAGGTTTTACTTCAGTTGTCTAAGGTAAAGACAAATAAGTCGATGGGGCCTGATGGGATACACCCCAAGTTATTAAAAGAGCTTGGGGGTGTACTAGCAAAACCGTTAACTGATATATTTAACGAATCATTGGTAACGGGAGTTGTCCCTGGGGATTGGAAAGTAGCGAATGTTGTGCCTATACACAAAAAAGGCAGTAGGGAGGAGTCGGGCAACTACAGGCCAGTTAGTCTTACATCTGTAGTGGGAAAATTAATGGAAACAATGTTAAAGGAAAGGATTGTTGAACATCTGAAGTCACATGGCTTTCAAGATCAAAAACAACATGGGTTTTCCTCAGGAAGATCTTGCCAAACAAATCTTATTGATTTTTTTGATTGGGTGACTAAAGTAATTGATCAAGGTGGTGCAGTAGACATTGCGTATCTGGATTTCAGTAAGGCCTTTGACACTGTCCCACATAGAAGACTTATAAATAAACTGCAATCTCTGGGTTTAGATCCCAATGTTGTTGAATGGATTAAGGAGTGGCTGAGTGACAGAAAACAGAGGGTTGTAGTCAATGGCGTATATTCAGAACAAGGTCTTGTTACCAGTGGGATACCTCAGGGATCTGTACTTGGACCCATTCTCTTTAATATTTTCATTAGTGATATTGCAGATGGTGTTGATGGAAAGGTATGTTTATTTGCCGACGACACAAAAATTTGCAACAGGGTTGATGTTCCTGGAGGAAGAAGCCAAATGGCAAACGATCTAGGTAAGCTGGAAAAATGGTCAGAGCTGTGGCAATTGGCATTTAACGTGGATAAATGCAAAGTAATGCACCTGGGGCATAAAAACCCAAGGGCAGAGTATAGACTATTTGGTACTGTCCTAACCTCAACGTGTGAGGAAAGGGATTTAGGGGTAATTATTTCTGAGGATTTAAAGGTAGGTAGACAATGCAGTAGAGCAGCAGGTAATGCTAGCAGAATGCTTGGTTGTATAGCGAGAGGTATTAGCAGTAGAAAGAGGGAAGTGCTCATGCCGCTGTACAGATCACTGGTGAGACCTCACTTGGAGTATTGTGTACAGTACTGGAGACCATATCTCCAGAAGGATATAGATATGTTGGAGAAAGTGCAGAGAAGGGCTACTAAAATGGTTTATGAATTACAAAATAAACCTTACCCGGACAGGTTAAAGGATCTTAACCTATATAGCCTGGAAAAAAGACGGGACAGGGGAGATATGATAGAAACATTTAAATACTTAAAGGGAATCAACAAAGTAAAGGAAGAAAGTTTATTTAAAAGAAGAAATAAAACCACAACAAGAGGACACAAGCATAAACTAGAGGGGCAAAGGTTTAATGGTAACATCAGAAAATATTACTTTACGGAAAGGGTAGTGGACGCATGGAATGGCCTCCCAGTGGAAGTGGTAGATGTTAATACAGTAAAGTCATTTAAGCAAGCATGGGATAGGCATAATGCCAAGCTAGATATAGGATAAGGGCAAGTACTAAAGGAGAGTACTCAGAGGTTGGGCAGACTGGATGGGCCTTCTGGCTCTTATCTGCCGTCACTTTCTATGTTTCTATGTTTCTATGTTTCTAACTGGTCAAACCTCCTTTGGCAGCTATCTAGTAGCTGCAGATCAGACCTGCACAAGAATTTTGTTTCTTTCTTACAGAACTGCTTAAGCTCTGCAGTATTCTTAGGATGTTTGGTTTGAATGGGACAAAGATGGCAGGTAGCATGTTTATGGGACAAAGATGGTATACGCTCGGCTGTTTGGGGACAATGTTGACTTATGCTGGGCTGTTTGGGGAGAAAGATGGCACGTCCTATGTGTAATTTGGGTGCTGGTCAGGTTCTATGTGGGCAGTGTGGACACCAGGGCTGGCTTTGGTGTGAGACCTGTGATCTATGCCTGTAATTTGGGGGTTTTATCTATACCTTTAATGCTGAGTTTTTAATGTGAATTCCAATTGATCTGTACCTGCAAAGCTGGGTTTTTGTGTTATTCTGTAGATCCATATCTGGTATGCTACGTTTTTATACATTATTTATATAAACCTGGGTTTGTATTTTTCAGATGATCAATACTTGGAGTGCTGTTTCCATGTGTTGTTTATTTGATATATACCTTCAGTGCTGAGTTTACATGTGATTTCCAGTTGATCTATACCTGCAATGCTGGGTTTGTGTGTTCTGTTGATCTATACCTGCTATGTTTCCATACATTATTTATGTATACCTGCATGTACAGAGTTTTATGTCTTATTCAATTGCACGTGTTGTTTCCATGTGTTTTTTATTTGATCTTTACCTGAACTACAGGGAGTAAGTAAGAGAAAGGTGTGGTTTAGTGGATGAGGGGACAAATGGACTCTGGAATGTTTACGGGGAGAGGACCTCTCAATGTCATGTTGCAGTCAGAAGGAGGGAAGACTGTACTGACTCTCACAGTCTTCCCCTGCAGTCAGTGTGGCAATTTTTTATTTTGTTTTTCAAGTAAATGCTTGGGTAGGGTCCAATTTTTTCACTATAAAATATATTTGCAGCATGGTCTAATATATATATATATATATATATATATATATATATATATATATATATATATTGGGTGCAGGGGCTAATATTTTATATATATGTATATTGACTGCAGAGGCTAATATTAATATATATTGTCAGCAGGGACTTATATTAAAATACACCAGCTGCAAGGGCTAATATCAATATATATTGGCTGCAGGGGCTAATATCAATATATATTGGCTGGGAACCCCCTCAGAACAATCCTTTGCGAAAAGCCACTTGTCTCGGACACAAGGATCCATGGATCTGTCCCGGGCTGCCCGTGCACCTTCTTGCAAACACTGTAGGCAAGGCTTCAAATTTTGTGGTCGCGGCCATGGGTTTTTATAGCCATTGGGGGAACTTTCCAAAATCTTCCATGGGCGTCATGGTGTTATCTCTAGGTGGCTTCTGTTCTGTGACCCCGGATGGCCCTCTATTCCATGATGCTGGCCAGGCACCTTAAACAGAAGTCGTTCGCCATGTTGTTCTTATGTGCTTGTGAGTTTCCTTATATATTTGACACAGCGATCTATATGTGTTACATGATTTGTAACTTAGGCATCAGACATTAACTATAATTAGCTAATTAAACCTGTCGTGACCGGACCCAGGAGTCATGTAATTAAAATGTATTACACACCTTCTTACCCCAGCGACACACTGTATTTCACTGCAAGGCCATGTAACCTTGCATTATATGACCCTGCTACGTTTCTGCCTCCTCATATTGGTTCAAAATTGTTCATAGCTAGGCTGCCCCTGAGTGTCCTTCTGAGACCGCCCCTGGCACAACCCTTCTGCAGGAAGACCTTGGATGGCCTCCTGCAGGATTTAAACTATGCTCCCTATAATACCAAAATGTATAACTCTCCTCTTACAAGAAAAATCCCTTGACTCTTTGGCAGTTACAATATAGTATTAAGAGTAAAAGACAAAAAGGTAAAGTTTCAAATTACATTTCGCTTGCATACCTGAGTAGTGTCATTACAGGACCACCAACAAACACTGGGTGCTATGGTTGACTATTTACAATTAACCTATTATAAGTACCACCGCACCTGTGTATGGATGGACAGTGGACTAACCAAGCCTACCCCATGCACCCTTTTGGACTCTTGGCATACCCTCAACTCAGCTGGCAGATTACTCTAGCCTTCAGAATTCACACTGGCTGACCTGGCTTTTTACTCAACTCTTTTTGTCCCTTCCATGACATGATCTCTTACTGATGTGCTCTGATGCCACCCATGACAGAACTGCCAAAGATCTTACCTACCACCCAAACTTACTTGCCCGCAGAGGAGTTAGATGTAAACCTGATGCGACTTAGAAGGTACAATGAGTGTATTTTTTTAACTTTAAACATGAGATTAACAGAGGTAAACTTTTGTTGCCAACAAATAGTTGGTAACTATTAATGCCAACAATTATAGAAAACTTGGGTGTTGGTTGGATAGGCTTTATCACTGAACAAACTAATCAAAGTTCAATCATTCTTGGGCTTACTAAACTTCATTTGCAAGGTTATTACCAGTGTATGGTAGGTGCATAAAAAAAAGCATTTCAAGATCCTGTGAACTACTGTACTTAGTTTAAGAAAGATTAACTGGTTGTCAGGGTCCATCCAGGCTGCGGAGCTGCATATCTCTGTTTTTCCCTGCCTTGCCTCAGTTCCCATGTTTTGCTGTGATCCATTCCTGTTCTGTACCTCTGATTCCTTGATTCCAGTCTGCTCTTAGCTTCAGCTCTGTTTCCTTTATAAGGTGTGTCCCACCCATTTGTTCTGTTTGTCTCAGTCTGCAGTCTAAAGGTATGTCCTTCTCGGTTCTGTGTTTGGATTCAATGTTTAGTTTATCAGTACTTTCGTATGCAGGGCTTAGCATTAGGACCCACCATCATTGGAGTACTTTGGCGTAGTGGTGGGCTAAACATACTATGGCCATATGATGTGATGGAATCTCCAATTGTTATCTCATAGTCCTAGGCTAGTTCCTGTATTCATGTTTGTCTGTCTCTTATGTACTTTTGCCCTCCTTCCCTGAATCATCTGAGGATTTCGGTTCCTCTCTCCTCTCCCCATGTCCCAGTTAAGATGTCCTATCCTTGCTTAAAGGAGAAGCACCTGAGGATTCTGGCTCCTCACTCCTTCCCCTGTGTTCCTTGCATTGTTCCCTGTCCTTTGTTGTGCCCTGTATCATGTATTTCTTGTCTGGTTATGTTCCTTGCTTGGTCTCCCTGTTCCATGCTCTGTCCTTGCTTGCTACATTTCTGTTGATACTCTGCTTAGCTTCCTTACTCCCAGCCTGCAGCATCCTGCACATGATTCCAGTGCTATGTCTCATGCCTGTTCCAGGGTGCCTGCAGGATATCTCCAAGTTTTGATGCTTTGTCAGATCCAAGTTTAGTTTGGATTTCCACATCCAGCCAAGTTTGGCTCTGCTCTGTTCTGGACTACATCTGCTGCTATGTCAGGGCGCTGGTATGTGGCTGCACAACCCTAGGTGCTCAACACCCGGGTGAGTGTGGTCGCCCTGCACCAGGTCCTGTCCAACTTCACTACTGCGCAATACCTCCTGAACTCCATCTTTGGGCGCTCTGGGTCTTTACAGTCGTTTGTATTGACCCAGTCTGTGACACTGGTTTGGGATATACCGGTATATACCGTATTGGCCCGAATATAGGCCGCACTTTTTTCCCCCACTTTAAGTCTTTAAAGTGGGGGTGCGGCCTATATTCGGGGTCTAGCGCCCGACGCCCGGGACATGCGGTCCCGGGCGCCGGGCAGGCAGCGGGGTTAGGATACAGGCAGCGGTGCAGGGGACCTGTATCCTACTGTCTGATACGCTCAGACAGCCTCCCGTGCCTGCTCTTCCCACGGGGGGAGTGCCGGCACGGGAGGTTGTCTAAGCGCATCGTCCGAACGTCCGCACGATGCATTTTACACCCCCCCCCAACTTACCAGAGCAGACTCCCAGGTGTCTTGCGGCACCGGGAGTTGTATACACGATGTGCATAGATGTCCCCCTCCGGCCCCGCAAGACACCCGGGAGTCTGCTCTGGTAAGTTGGGGGGGGGGACAGAGTGGCAGCATATCTCGGGGGGGGGGGAGAGGACAGAGTGGCAGCATATCTCGGGGGGGGGGAGGACAGAGTGGCAGCATATCTCGGGGGGGGAGAGGACAGAGTGGCAGCATATCTCGGGGGGGGGGGGAGAGGACAGAGTGGCAGCATATCTCGGGGGGGGGGGGGAGAGGACAGAGTGGCAGCATATCTCGGGGGGGGAGGACAGAGTGGCAGCATATCTCGGGGGGGGGAGAGGACAGACTGGCAGCATGTTTTTTGGTGCTTTTTTAAAGAAAAAAACTTTTTCTTTAAAAAAGCACCAAACCTTTAGGGTGCGGCCTATATACGGGGGCGGCCTATATCCGAGCCAATACGGTATATTTATTTACATTACATTTTGTCCATGGAAGGCATATAAGGGTTACCTCCTTATTGATTCCCATAAGGTTTTCTAGCATAAGATGAGCGCTCCGCTACACACTAGTGAATTTGGATAGATGGTGGCAATGTTTATAATTTTTCCAAAGACAGCTGGTTTGATAATAGATCACTCATTTCTAAATTGGACATTTAAAAGCGAAATGGTCAGGGTAGCAACTCAGGAACTGGGATTGGTAAAACAGGAATAGAAGCAGAAGATCTATAAAGCATATTAGACTTTGCTAAAAAGATATGCGTAAAGGATGGTGATGGGTCTCCGTCAAAGAAGCTGTCAACAGTGTATTGAGTCGTTTCATTTTATTACATAAATAACAGTAGGGCAGTGGTGGGGACTGTCATACACACATACATGTTAGAATGGAGGGAAATTGTATTCACAGATGTGGGAGTCTGAATTCCACTTAATAGTTTTGGTTGTCACTGCTAGTTTAAAATCTCCCTTGATACCAAAGACATAAAGTTGTATTGATATGCTCACTACAGAAATAACATACTGACTTGGGTTCATTCACTACAGAAATAAAGTACATTTTAATGTGCACTACACAAATGTATGTGTATGTGAGTATTTCAATGAACAAGAGAAACCTTAGCACATGTAATCCCATTGGATGTCTGCCAAATGCCTGAAATTGAATTCCCATACCAATGTAATGCAAGGCCTTAAGAAAGAAGCTACAGAAGCCTCGTTTTTATTAGTAAGACAAAACAATGGGTACATTCATTCATAAAATGTATCAAGTATCATCTGCTTCCAATCCTCTTCCATTCATACACTGACTTTAATCATTGAATTAGTCAAATCCATATTTATATATATATATATATATATATATATATATATATATATATAATCCAGGGGATTTCTGGATTATTTCGCAGTAAATTGTGAAAATGTGTGCACACAAACACGGTTACAGTCTGATATACATACAATGTGGCCCCAGGATAATTAAATGGACAACAAACAAGTTCACCTGCCTTATAAAAACACGAATGAATTAATACTACTTGGTCAGAAGGACAAGGATTAAAGTGAGATATAAAACATATTCCTTAATATTAATGATAAGGATATAAACAATGAAGAATAAATACAGTATGGATTCTATAGCTCTGGACAATTGAGTATATTTTTAACATTTACCACATGCCTTATTGTAAGGATATTTATATTATACAATATACCGTAAGCACTCAATTGACCCTATGCGAAATAATAATGAGAACAGAAACGACAAGACAAGTGATAAAATAAAAAAGAGAGTAGTGAGTAAGGACAGGGACTGCAGAAAATGTCTTGTGGCATGTTGTCGCCTATTTATACAAGTCTTACCTTGCAACCGCCTTAATTTGCCTGGGCAGGGTTCTAAATACTTTGCTTTGCTTGCTTTCAAGTCAGCTGTTGCCAGAAGCAAGCAATGCAAACAGGAAGTCAAAGAGTTAACCGACAAGCAATGTCTATAGTCGGTCTGTGGCTATATTAGGCAATGGGTTATGCCTGAAGAGAGGACGGGGTCATGGTTACTCCGCAAAATAATCCCTGGGGGAGAAGAAATATACCTGAAAATTAGAAATAAGCAGAGAGGGATACAGCAGCTAGCTGAAGACGAAAGCGTGAGAGGAACGCAGGTAAGGAGGCGCCGCATCTGTGTACACGAACGCGAGCCATCGCCCTGTTAAAGGAGCCGTGTCACTGCGATCGCTCGTGTGGAAAATACACATATTAATGGTAAATTGCTTTAAATGCACGCGCGCAAGACCAAGGGGTTTTCGCCTTATATTTAATCCCTAATGGGAAACAAAGTGTTTGTACAAGGAGCTGGGAAAGGTTTCTTTTAACTTGCGTCTACTCGGTTAAATACAGAATATGCATGTCCGCGATCGCCCTGATGGCACAAAACACATTTACATAGAAAGTGTTACCAAGTAACTATTTTAATATAATGTTTTCTTCGCTCATACAAATTTCCTAATGCTATTTCACACAGGCGCAGACTAACCAATGGGTGGGATCTGTCACCCAGCAGAGAAGTGCACACACCTGCTGCTAGCGATCAGCCAGACGCCGGCTGCGAAGGGATCCCGGACCGAACTCTAGCACGAAAACTACAGCCCTGGTTTCACTGGTCTCCACCCTAAAGTGCGTAAAAAGGAAATCAAAGACGGTAAAACAAGGCAGTTTATCTGCTTCTTGATGAACATGTCTCTGGAGAAGTTGCTGATTGTGTCAATACAACCAGCTGTTGCTTGAGCTTTTTGCCAATTCCCGCGCCTTCTTTCTGGCCCCGTATACTCTGCATATTTTTTTTGAGGTCCCTTTGCCCCAGCAGGCTCACTTTGACGCGGTGTTAAGTCTGTCGCAGGATGGACGCTGTGTACGAGACTCCACACACCGACAAGTCTGTACAGAACGGAGATTATGTGGCTGTTCGATCCAAGACCCATCCTCCTTTAAGTATCCTGACATCTACGGTCCTGTTTTGTGCGGAAAGTGTGGCTGCTGCAGTAGTAGCTGCGGAGTACAGCCGAACGGAAGATGTGGTTTGGATGTCTTTGACCATTGTCTTCCTGCTGGTTCCTTCAGTCATGGTGCAGCTTACGTTGACATTCATCCACCGGGACCTCGGGAGAGATCGTCCCCTTATTCTGTTTATGCACCTATTGCAACTTGGGCCGCTCGTCAGGTATGTATATATATAATGACATACATGAAGCAATAATGCGTGCAGCTATGTGATGAGTGATATGTCTGTGTTTTTATTGCGGACACATGAATAGATACAACAACAAAAAAATCTCCCCATTCTCCCAAAACACGACTGGTATCACAATACACGATGTACACGCGTGTCTGTCATCGAGAGTACAGTAAACAAATGCAAACGCTTCCCACGTCAGTGTAACGCTGGATGTAAATACGTATGGATTAACCCCCTCATGACCATGTTTATTTTTAAAACTATATATGATGTCAGGAAATATGTGACTGTATGCATATGTCTCAGATATTTTACCAGATACGTTAATAATGCAAGTCCATTCCCTATACTTATTTTTTTTAAACACATTTCTATTGAAGTTCATTTTTAAAACTTACGCAAATTGGTACGTGTTGTTCTGTCTTGTTTTCCTTCTCCCCATGCCTCTCTCTAGCAAAATCATGCAGTGTTCCTATGTTTACTGCCAGTGGCGACTCTAGAAACAATATAAAGGGGGGGCACACAAGATACCACAGTCAAACTGGGGGGGCATTCATAATTTCCAAAAGTAATGCGCTATGGAATTATACTTTTGTTATTGGGCTAAAATAATACTTGATCATGGGAAGCCTGAAGCTGCAATTGAGTGCGACTAATCCTTGAAATAAATATTATAACACCATAAATAACTTTTCCACTAAATGATTTCAGCAATCACACTCCTATCATACCCAGGCAACCAGTAAATGCTGGTACCTAGGCATGATGGGACTGTGCTTGCTGTGATTGCTATTAGCAATCACACTCCTATCATGCCAGTTCAGCCAGTACATGCTGGTACAAGGTGGCTGTAAGTGATGTGTAGACCCCATACTGCTGGCAGCATCAATACACAAGGGGGGCAACTAGCTAGGTTTCAGCATGTACTGGCTGACTTGGCATGATAGGAGTGTGATTGCTAACAGCAATCACAGTCCCATCATGCCTAGGTTCCAGCACTTACACACCCATGCTATCACACACACACACTCATTCATTCATATACTCATTCATTCACAGATTAATTCCCTCAATCACGCATACTCATTCAAACACCCTCCCCACCCCCTTACCTGCACTGCAGCTCCTCGATGCCGCTCACAGACTTCAGCAGAGGGCGCGGCCTCCCTCTGCGTTCTCTGGTACTGCACAGAGGAAGCAAGACTGGAGCAGAGTCATGTGATGTCACGTGAACTCCGCTAGGTTCCGCTTCCTCTATGCAGTACAGAAGAACCTCCCACAGGTAAGTAGCCTGGCCTCGAGGTGCGGCCCACGTAAGATCGGTTGCCCTGGCTGCCGATCCTTCGCGGGCTGCACCCTCTCTCCTCCACATAAAAAATAAAATAAAATAAATAAATAAATAAAAAGACGGGATTTAAAGTCGCATTGCGACTTTATTCCAAATTCGGCAGGGGGGCAACAGAGGGGGCAAGGATTAACCTAGGGGGGGCAATTGCCCCCCTGTAGCTACGCCACTGTTTACTGCACATGAGCTGAAGTGGTTCCTGAGAGAGTGCATGGTTGGTGAATGCCAGACTTAAAACTGCTTCTACACCAATCAGCCATAAAATTATGACCACCTGCCTAATATTGTGTAGGTCCCCCTTTAGCCACCAAAACAGCCCTGACCCGCCAAGGCATGGACCCCACTAGACAACCAAAGGTGTTCTGTAGAATCTGGCACTAAGACGTTAGCAGCAGATCCTTTTTGTTTTGCAAGGTGTGGCCTCCATGGATCGGACTTGTTTGTCCAGCATATCCCACAGATGCTCCAGCTAAGGGACCCACACGCACCCAGCCATCCACGTGATGTAAAAGAAAACGTGATTCATCAGACCTGGCTGGCTTCTTACATTGCGCCGTAGTCCAGTGCTTATGCTCACTGGCCCATTGTAGGTGCTTTCAGCAGTGGACAGGGGTCAGCAACAAACTGTGATGCACTGTTTGTTCTTGCAGCTTTCAATCAGTACCAGCATTAACTTTTTCAGCAATTTGGGCTACAGTAGCTCATCTGTTGAATCTGACCACACGGGCCAGCCTTCGCCGTCAGTCCATCAGTGAGCCTTGGCCGCCCATGACCCTGTCGCCGATTCTAGCAGGAAAAATGGACAAGCGTAAGCATCTGAACTTGTTGGATGCAGCTGTCAGCACTAATCAAAAGTAGCCCAAGGAAGGGTCGAGACCTAAATCCTCTGGGTCGCGGGAGCGAGGTCTTGACGCAACCTGCTACCCACCCATTTTCCCTTTAAATGGGGGTGTTTCCCACTGACGTCAATGGGCAGTCCTGGCCGCGTCCTGCCAGGGAAGGCTCCAGGAAGCCTACTGGTTGCAACATGGAATTGTAGTGGCATTCAACGTATTTACATATATATTGGCATATTTTATGTTTTTATATGTGCAAAAAAAAAAATCCCAGTGGCAACGTCGCCTACTGTTGACTACAGTTATCATCATGCTCTGCGTAAGCATGAAGAGAGCTGTAAGAAGTTTCTTGTATTACAGACCCAAAGTACCATCAATGTCCGTGAGTGCTGACTAGAGATGGTGATAGTTTGTGAAGGAGCATCAGCTTAATTGTTTTGCAAGGTTAACATGTTTTATGTTGCTTAAAATGTACAAACTACAAACACTGTTTGAATGAAAGAGTACATGTGTTGGCTGGCATCTACATATAGTACTAAAATACTCTAATTGCAAGTATAATAACTATTGATGGCCTATAGTAGGCATTAAAAATGCAACTGCTAAATTTCTCCATTTTGTTACTACATTTTAAATGGATGATAAGTCATATCTTCTGTAGAATTAACAAAGAATCATTTGAATTAGGGTTTCCACATGTGCCAACACCTATTCACTCTCTAGCCATACTCTTGATGAATATGTGTAATACTTTTTTATCGCATGATTATATAACCCAAAAGGTCAAAATGATGAAATCACATACAGGCTTGCTCAGTGTTCTATGCATTAAAAAAAGGCCAAGGTCAAAGGGCTTCACTTGCCAGTTTTTTGGGTTTGCCTCTTAGCAAAACACCATTTCTGAAAGTAATTGTGTCCTAATTTTGCCGAACCCGTATCTTTTTTTGTTTTTGTTTTGTTTTTTAATCTAAAGAATGGTTTTATAAAAATATTCTTCTCTTGTCATCTAGATGTGTGGAAGCCTTAGTAGTTTACTTTCAGATGGGTCGTGAGGAGGAGCCCTACGTGAGTATCTCTCGGAAAAAACATTTGCATCGTTCAGGTATAATAGAAGAAGAAGAGCGTGAAGTGGGGCATTCTTTGAGGAGGATGGCTACTCATCGCAATGCCTTCAAACGTACAGCTGTTGTGCAGGCGTTCCTGGGTTCCACTCCACAGCTTACCCTCCAGTTGTATGTCAGTGTGTTGGAGAGGTACATTCCTCCAGCACGAGGTGAGCCATTAACGGGCAGCATGCAAACCTTTAAAAATAAAAGCAAGTGGGGCTTAAAATTATACTATATTGAAAAAAAATAAACGTGTCCAAGTTTGATATAAGTCTTGAGTTGATTTGACCGGTGTACATAACCCCCCACCACCACAAAACTACAGCATAGTGTGCTCTGTTAAGTACTTTGTGACCCTAAGACATATCCTTGGTCATCTATGGCTTGTTTTATAGGACATAATAATATAATAGTGTATCATTCTTCTTGCACCACTGAGGAAACATGGGAGATCAGAGGGTCTTTTGCTAGATTCTTGCTTAGTGATCCCATGGAACAGTGCTTGACACAAGAATACACCAAAATAACTGCAGTGTCAGTCCAGTCCTCACCAGAAACACTGAAAATAAAAAGGTCCCCAGAGGGTCTGTCCGTTTTCATCTTTGAAAAATAAAAATGGTTAAAAAATATAAATTATATTAAAAATACATCTCCAGTAATGTCACAATGACCATCCAGTTCAAAGTGGAAACTCTGAGGTCTTTAAAGACCTCAAAAGGTTTTCAATTTAAAAAAAAAAAAAAAAAACAACGAAAAAAAAAAAAACAGGTTCCCAACAACTAACTTTTACCCCTCCAACTAGATAAATACATTAAAAATAATGACCCAATCCAAAATTCAAATTTAAGTAAAAAGATGTATTATAAAATTAAAAATGAATAAAAATAAAACCATGAGCATTAATCTAAGAATGATACATTGTATTGTAATACTAAATTTTACATTTCTTTTACTTCTCAGCTGTTCTTATGGCCATGTCTCTGGCCTCTACGACGTATGGTGCTTCAGTCCTTAATGTTTTAGCTATCCAGATAAAGTATGATGACTACAAGTTCCATTTGAGTGTGCCAGCCATTCTGTGCGTTTTGCTGTGGAGATGCCTGGAGATAGCCACCCGTGTCACTGTGCTAGTGCTTTTTTGCTCAGCCCTAAAAGCTTGGGTCACTGCTGTGGTACTGACCAATTTAGTAGTGCTCTTCTTTATGCCATGGATACGCTTCTGGAGAACTGGGGCACGTTTACCTGAAAACGTTGAAAAGAACTTTAGCTGGATTGGCACGTTGACCGTACTGGGGACAGTAACCTTGCTCTATTCGGCAATCAATATGTTCTGCTGGTCTGCTGTTCAGCTCAATTTAGCGGAAAGGGACCTTATTGACCAGGCCCAAAATTGGGGGAGATTAAGTCTCCACTATTCCCTACGGTTGATGGAGAATGCAGCCCTCATCTTACTATGGTACTTTTACAAAGAGGATGGGTTTGAATATTTTTGCTCCCCTTTCCTGGTAGTACAACTTGTAGTGGGATATTTGACTGCCATTGCCTTCATGCTCCTCTTCTATCAGTACTTTCACCCCTGTCGCTCGCTTTTCAGCCACAATGTGTCCGATTTCCTTATGTGTGTTTGTTGCAGAAAGAACAGAGGATTTAAATATGGAAAGAATGGCAACAAGGAGAGTATTGTGTAAGCACAAACGTATCATGTGAAAAAGTGCTACTTTTCCAACTCTGTACTCATGGATGCCCCCGCTGTATTTGGTGCCTGAGTTTTGGAATTGTGTTTGTTCACCACATTGTGACATGCACCGATATTTTGGAAATATATTTCAGAAAGATGGATGTGTGGTATGCTCCAAAGCCTAAAATTTGAAACTGTTGCTGAATGCGTTTCAAATTAAGCGTTGGTCCTGAATATCAACTTTGTACGAGGAAGAAGTGACTGCATAGCCTGCCAATTACATTTATGGGACATTCTTTAGGACCCTCCTGCACATCCCACCCGCACCATGCTCTTCCCTCTGCCCTGCTAGGGCAGGGCTCTCAACAGTGGCCTGTGACACATCATGGAAGCCGGGTCCCCCTGCATGCCTAGGCCGCATACGATGGTACCATCTAAATAATTGAAAACATTAATGTAATTCAAATGCAAACTTGAATAGAATGCATAAATAGAAAGTTTGTACTGTTTGTCTAAAAGGCCTAGAAGGAACACTGTTTAAAATTTTCTTAAAATTAACATTTAAATGTTAAATGCATATGGCCCTTTCCGCACTCTCCCACTATTTTCTGTGCAGAAGATCATGCATGTGATATGCTTACTTCCAGTCGGCTCAAGAACTGGCTAGGTGAAAGTTGCGGGCAGAGGTTTGTTCAGACCCAGTGCCCATGTGTAGAAACCCACTGATTGGTAGCTTTAAGGTAAATCTTTGATTTCTATGCTGAGAAACTATTGACAACAGAGACTGTGAAATTGATGTACATAACTACAAGCCACAGGAGCATGCTTCACTGCTGCGGTTAGCCATATCAAGTATGTGTTTTAATGGACACTAACCCCTGCATATGTTATATTTAACAAATGGCTGTTACCCTTGCCAGTATTATCTTGCTTTGGTATTTTCACATGTGATTTTAAAGAGACAATTTAGTAGGGTTTTCTTATTTTTATTACGCAAACTTGATTTTTTTTTTTTTTCGTTAAATTATTGAAGATTTTTTTTCTGTAAAGCTTTGTATAAAAGGTTTTCATTGTGCTTAAAAAATGTTAAAATGCCTGTTCATAATAATTTGAATAGCGGTATCAGATTGATTAATTACAATTTTAAATAAAAGCACAAATGATGAATTTGGATGGTTTTACACAGTGAGGAGCCTGATGTGATATTGTGGTATGCTTAAACACAGGCTTAGATATCACTGCTCATGGGCACCAAACGTGATTTTCCCATATTGGTCAAACATTCTAGCCAGTCTTCTATTTTTTTTTTGGTTTAATCATGCTTTATATCCAGTTGTACATATTGCAAAATACAGAAATCATTTAACCTACAATAATATACAGGCAGATACATTGTACTATAGAAAATATACAATAAATCACTGTTTGAAGAAAGGTACATCAACGTGGTTGATATTGATTGGAGGAATGGAGAAAAGGCTGTCCACACTTGTTGCTCTGCCCTTTGGTGGAAGTACTCTGGGGGGGGTCTGGCCAACAGAGCTGAAACCAGTGACAAGCGGACTAAGAATCCAGAAGAAGCAGTACTGTGGGAATGGAGAGAGGGAAGAGGTCAGAAGACCTAGAGTTCTTTTTTTTTTTTTTTTTTTTTTTTTTTTTTTTTTTAAATAAAAAAAAACAACTTTTCTTGTCCTGAGAAAGAACTATAAAACTAAATGGGAGAGATGAAAATTGCAGCTGAACACTAGCACCACAAATGTGTTACAACTTGGTCACAAAAGGGGAAAAAAATGCTTATTTGAAGACTAGACATTTACTAGGTATTGCAAATGCTGGTATTTTAACCCTTTCCATGCACTCATTTTACAACCAGCCTTTGTCAAAAATGTATTTTTTTTTTCTTCAGGTATAAATTTACCACTCCTGGTATATGTCCCTGTCAAACAGCCCGATATGTGTTCAGCAACATCTCTTGAGTACAGCAGTACCATTATGGTGTTCGTTAAAATGCTTTATGAGGGGCTATTTTATTAAAAAGGGAACTTAAATAAATAAATAAATAAAATAGAGGTAAATCATTAAATGACCTATGTTTGGCTTTGGCCAAATTAGGAAATCAAAACAAAATAAACCCCTCTAATACCTTAAGTGAGGAAATAAAAATAATACAAAAAGATATAAAATTGAAATTAGATGACGAAACAAAAAGTCTTTAAAAAGACTACAATATAGACAGTTCTATAGCAACAATCAGGTAGGTAGAGATGTTTCAAATAATGTAAAACTTAGAAATAAAATGAATATCATATACCAGGGGTGTCCAAGTTTTTTCTGCAGTGGGCCACTTCATCAGAATTGTATACGTGTGTGGGCCGCACTGTGTGAAAATATGGCCTTTAATAAAATATGCAGATTAAAGTAAATTACACAAAACCTTTACTTTTCCTCTCACTGATTTCTGGGCCTAGAAAGTTTTGTGACTACAAATTCAGGATTCTGGATAAGTTAAAAATTGAAAATGACCCCCCACATACTTTTAATAAAAGTAAGTTGCACACCAAAATTGTACAAAAAAATGATATATTATGATTGTTAACAGCAATATCAGGCATACCCAAATTCCAGCATGTACTGGTTGGCTGGGCATTGTACCAGTAATTTTTGTCCAATTTTAGTGTGTAACCATGCTTTTATTAAAAGTAACACACCACAATTGGACAAAAAAAATCAACAATATGACTTGGCATGATAGGAGTGTGATTGCTAACAGCAAACACACTCTTTTTATACCCAGGCAACCAATAAATGCTGGAACCTGATGATGGGACTGTGATTGCTGTTAGCAGATTGCTGTTAGCAATCACACTCCTATCATGCCAAGTCAGCCAGTACATGCTGGTACAGGGTGGCTGTAAGTGCAGACCCCATACTGCTGGCAGCATCAATACACAAGGGGGCAGCTAGCCAGGTTTCAGCATGTACTGGCTGACTTAGCATGATAGGAGTGTGATTGCTAACAGCAATCACAGTCCCATCATGCCTAGGTTCCAGCACTTACGCATCCATGCTATCACACACACATTCATTCATTAATATACTCATTCATTCACACATCCATTCCCTCACAGGCACACTCATTCAAACAACCTCCACCACCCCCTTACCTACTACAGCTCTCGATGCCGCTCACAGACTTCAGCAGGGGGCGCGGCCTCCCTCGTTCTCCCCACAGAGGAGACAGGACTGGAGCAGAGAATAGACCCTCCCACAAGTAAGCGGCATAGCTTGTGATCCTGGCTGCCGATCTCACGCGGGCCGCACCTCGGGGGTCACGCGGGCCGCATTTGGCCCGCGGGCCCCATGTTGGATGCCCCTGTCATATACAATGGATGAATTTATTTGTCTACACAGGAAATGCTTCTTATTTTAAAGTATTATAGAATTTACCCAAAACTAAACCTATCTGCTGAAGAATATAGGAATTTTTTTTACTAAGCTAAATTTGCTATCTATGTCCTCAGACACGTTGGAAATACTAAATGCGCTGTTCACACGAGATTGGCAAAGTTATAAGCGTAATGAAAAAAAGATAAAGCTCCCGGCCCGACGGATTTTCAGCTTTGTTTTTTTAAAATTGCAGCACCTCTAATTACACCTATATTGGAAAGAATCTTTAATGAAATGAGAAGGGAATGCGATAATATACTTTTCTAAAAATTTGGCAATGAGATTAAAAAAATGATGGATAACTTCACCCAGATCAAACAGGTTTTATACTACGGAGATCTGGAGAAGATAACGTTAGAAAACGTATTAATATTATAGAAATTATTAACCAACATTTTGTTGGGAAGATCCGTGACTCACAAACGGCAGTTGGCAAGAAACATAGATCATTCATTCTATAGTTTCTAAATGCCCTTGAGTGCCTGGAGCCTTTTTCTATAGTTTCTAAATGCGTCATGATCACCTGTAAGAGATGGTTCGCTTTCATTCTCTGACTGTTCCAGTTTTACTGGTTCTAAAACATACAGAATTGGGTATTCCAGTGTAACGTAATTTTGCTTGCAGTACTACACAAACAAATGGGGAATTCATTAGGAGTGACTGTTCATGAAACTGGAACATGCCAGCTACTTAATATTAGTGTGCATTACCGCAGACCGACCCTAGTGAGCCCTAGTGTCCTTTATGATGTATAGGTAAATCAGTGTTTTGGATCAAGTTGTCTTCTGTATTTATATCATTGTTAATTTTATATTCTCCTCTCTTGAATAGCGATACAGAATCTGCTGACACTCAATAAAATGTAATAATGATAAAGTGAGAATTAACTCAGCCCAGCTGGGCACAAGCCAATATCTGGATGGCTAGAAGGTACCTCTTTATTTTACTATTTTGTACACCTTTTCCCCATAATTGGCTTTAAATTGTCATTTAGTTGGAAATTCTAAAAGAAAACAAACTGCTTTTGCAAGTTTGTGTTTGTGTTTGCGTAATGTATACTGTGTTTATTCAATCTGTGCTGTTAAATAAGATAATATTATAGTTTATGCAAGTTCTGACATTTGAATTTCCCAAAATGAAGTCATGCCGTGGAATATGTGCTATATCTGTTCTCTAGTTGTTAAACCAGTCCCAGTAGATTAAGTGGATGTGTCACATCTCAGACTTTGATATAACAAGTTCAGAGGAAGTACACTGGAATAAAATGTTCAGGTTATTTCCTCATAGAGAAGTGAAGGGAATTTACCAGGGAGCGACCTTAAATGCAGGTAATGACGGAATACAGGGAGTTACACAGAAAGCAACTCGTACACATCAAGTGACGCTGGAAATTAGAAGAGACAAGGCACATATATTGTGTGTGTGTGTGTATATATATATATATATATATATACATTTTTATATATAAACAAGAAATCAATATATTAATTAAGAAAAGGAGAATATTTAACAAGGAGCAGAATGGGAAACTGGATTGCTAATCATTGGTTTTCTGTTGTGGTTCTGGTAAGACATTTTATATTACTATATGAATATATGAATGAATATATATATATATTATATCTATATTGACATTGAGTACTTCAGTATATTAAGAATGAATCTTAATTAGATCTGTAGTTTTATTGTATCCTGAAAAAAGTTTAATCACATGAAACTTTAAACACACCACCAAACTTTCAGGTAACACTTGTTCATAGGGCAACAACTCGCCAGTGCCCTTTACTTTTTGTTTTTATCGTTTCTGGCGTAGATTATGCATTGACTGATAAATAATGAATGAATGGGCTAAGATTGGAAGCCAGATCATTACATTTGAGCAGTTTCTACCTGTTTTTGTTTAACCCTAATTTCACCCTTTCTGATTTGGTGTATCTGCACAAATTATATTGTGGAGGTTTTTTTGCGTGACACATGACACTCAGTGCTTCTGTTTTTAACCACGTTGTTACACACAATATTTAGAAATATTACCATACATATTTCTAAATATTGTGTGTAACAACCATACATTTTTTCTAAGGTTCATAAATCTTATTCGCGTATAGATTTTTTTTTATGTTAAGTCATGATTTAGATTCTTGTATTAGCTCATCTATTGGAAATATTGTACGGTCTGATCACGCCACAGTTTATATCTCTTTAAAAAATAATCCCCACTATAAGTTGAGAAATAAATGGATTCTTAATGAAGCTCTTTTACAAAGCGAGGTTGATAAGACTGATTTGCTAGAACAGACAAAATCTTTTTTAGATCATAACGATAATAAAGAAACTTCAGACTTGAATTTGTGGTGTACCCTTAAATGCGTTCTGAGAGGCTACTTAATAAAGAAAGGGGCCTGGGTACAAAACAAAAGAGGCAAGAAACTGGAAGATCTTTATATAGAACTTGCTTTACTTGAGAGACAAAATAAATATAATCCTTCCATAGAACTCTATAGGCAGATTGAGAATATCCAGAAACTAATAATTATTAAACTGAAATACAAATCTGAATCAACGATGGAGAAATTGAAAGCACGTTGGTATATTAATAACAACAGAGTGTGTAAAGACCTTTCTAACAGACTTAAAGTGCAAAATCAGCAATTTAGAATAGATTTATAAATTTATAAAGGGGTACCTTGTATATCTCCTAGACAGATAGGTAATGCCTTTAAGGATTATTACGATACATTATATAATATACCTGAACCTACGATTTCTACTTTGGATATGACCCGTTTTTTGGAGTCACTTTCTCTTCCAAGAATTACAGAACAAAAAAGGTTAGAGCTGAATCAACCGTTTACGTTACAAGAGATCTCTAAAGTAATTCAAGAGCTTAAACAGGGGAAAGCTCCGGGCCCTGATGGCTTCTCAGCCTTATTTTACCAGATTTTGGACCCGGAGATCTCCCCTATACTAACGAGATCATTTAACGCAATTGCATCAGGCAAAGAATTTCCTAGAGAAATGTTAGAAGCCAGTATTTCACCCATTCCTAAGCCAGGCAAGGACCCTACAATGGTCACCAATTATAGACCAATTTCTCTTATTAATATTGATGTCAAGATTTATTCTAAAATATTAGCCCTAAGACTAGCTCGAGTGATCAGAGATCTTATTCACACTGATCAAGCAGGTTTTATGCCAGGTAGGGCTGGGGATGAAAATACCCATAGAATCTTTAATATAATTGAATGGATTCATCAAAATAAAATCCCATCAGTGATAATGGCTTTAGATGCCCAAAAAGCTTTTGATAGGGTAAATTGGAGATTCATGGCTGAGACCCTTCGTGTCTTTGGTATCTACGGGTCCTTTTACCACCTAACGATGGCTTTATATACAAGTCCAACGGCCAAAATAAAGGGCCCTGCGTTAGATTCTGACTATTTTTCTATTAAGAACGGCACGCGGCAAGGTTGCCCACTGGCTCCCTTGCTTTATGCCTTGTCAATTGAACCCCTCGCACAGTATATTAGACAATCTATGAGTATTCAAGGTATTAGAATTGGTGACTTTGATTACCGGATTACTCTATACGCTGACGATATTCTTTTAACTCTGTCTAATCCGTTGGTCTCTGTCCCTGCTCTGCTAAAGGGAGTGAGAGTATTTGGCTCTTACTCTAACTATAAGTTAAACCTTTCTAAGACTCAACTGGTCTCATTTTATTTGTCAGATGTTCAAAAAGACTCAATTCAAACACAAGTTCAAATTGATTCTTGTTTGACGCAGTTCGACTACTTAGGGATTAAAATTGGTTCAGTTTTAGAAGATACACCTTCTATTAATCATAATATACTTTATTCCGATGTAAAATCTTCGTTACAGAATTGGGGAAAATTAGAGACTTCATGGATGGGGCGCATAAACATCCTTAAGGCCTATATTGTCCCTAAAATTTTATATCTTTTTAGATTAATTCCATACCAAGTTCCTAAGCAAATAATAACAGACTGGGACAACTTATTTTCGCGATTCGTGTGGGCGGCTAAGATGACTAGAATCCCAACTGTTCTTCTTAAAAGAAATATAGATTTTGGTGGCCTTGGTTACCCGGACATAAATGCGTTATATGAAGCCTCTCAAATATCTTTTATGCTGGCTTGGAATTTGACAGTTGAGAAAAATTTGCCAGGCTGGTATAATATAGAGTATCATAGGTGTAAAAATGTTGATCCTTTTCTTTTCTTTTGGATGCCCAAAACCCAATTTATAAAGAAAAAAATTTCTAGTCTTCTTATTAATAATATAATTTCTACTTTCTTTAAAATGAAAAAACGTATGGAAGATGGGATCAAATTTACTAAATGCTGTCCGATAGACGTCCTGTCATTTTTTATTCCTGAACTTCTCTATAGCCCCACACACTTGGAATAGAGCCTGGTTGATTACCCGGAAGGCATCTCATTGTTTAAACCTCCACGAACAATTCTATAAACTCATATATAGGTGGCATATGGTTCCGGCTCGTATTGTTAAATTCCAACCAGTTAAAGGAGCTTTATGTTGGAGATGCTATATGGAAATAGGCACCCACAAACATATATGGTGGGATTGTATGTGTCTAGATCAGATTAAAATTTTATTATCTAATCTTTTTCGTAAGTTATTTGGATTTAATATATTATTTAATATAACTCTTTCCCCTCAGGCAGTTCTTCTTCATTTAGAACTACCTGATATTAATAATAATGACCTGATCCTCTGGTTAAACATCTTACTCCCATTTAAAATCTGCCTAGCCAGGAACTGGAGAAACACGACTCTTCCTACATGGCCTGAGATTAAAACTCAGATCAATCAGCAATGCTCTGCTGAAAAATATTTTTATACGAGGGTCAACGCAGTAGAGAAATATAAGTCAATTTGGCATAAGTGGCTTATACTTACATGACTCTTGTGCATTGAAATCGTCTATTAATTTTGTGATCTCCGTGGTCCCTACTCCATAAAGAAAAATCTCTACTCTGCTCTCTCTTCCTTTTAGAAATCTCCTCTCAGAAGTCTGTATGGTTGTGACTGATAAGATTGAATGGAATGAGTTGGGTATTTTTTTTTTTTTTCTCTTATGTTATTATCATTATGTGATACTTGGCCTACTTATTTTATACCCACTCCTGAATGTTATATATATACATTTGTTTATGTTTACTTTTTGCTTATACTATTTATAAAATAATAAAGAAAGATATATTAAAAAAGAAATATTACCATACAGTAGCAGGCATTTTAAGGCCACTGTTAATCAACACCAACAATATATACTAATCAAACGGTAAACTGTAAATAACCACATGATTTTTTTTATTTATATGGTTGATTTTTGGAAACTTTCTATACTTAGAAAACAATATTTTTTTTTATTACACTTTTCTTTTTTTTCTACTTTAGTGTTTTGTGTTGCTCTTTATCAAACACTTTGTAATAGTCATAGTGAGTGACATAACTGGGGTCCATGTTTACACTACTAGGGGTGCTCTTTGTCCATAATGGATGATCTAGCTGGGATTGCACATTCTATTCTTGCTTCTATTGTGGTTAAAATGACTAAAATGAGTGAATCTCACAAACAAGGTTGGCTCAATGATTACAGAAAAATATATATTTAGATTTCACATAATTTTATTTCCCTTTCTACACTCCATAGCAGCACCACTAATAGGTAGCACTTACCATGCACCTAAACATAAACACCCTTAGCACTAATCCTTAGCTCTCCTATAATACAAGTACAAGAGACTGAACCCAATTCTGCCATAGAATATAGCCAGGACAAGGAAATTGTGTTAAATATAATTTCCTTATCCCTGTCTACTTTATGGCAGTGTAATTAATGGAGAAATGAAAATACCAACAAGTAATCATTTTTATTTTTTGGAGAGTGTGTAGAAGAAGCACACAGACAACGCTAACGTAGTTTATAACATGGAAATTAATGTTACTGTAAATTAGTATTCTACCAACAATACCCTAATAATAATAGACAGAAAAACAACTTAGTGCGTAGTGTCGGGCTAAGCAACATATGGCCATATAGTGTGACGGAATCCCCAATATTTATGCCTTAGGTGTTTTTTTTGTTGGTATTCACTGGGTATGTGCTAAAGTCTTGCTTTGTTTTATGATTCTAGCAGCTACCTGGGAATCTAAATGTGTATGCCTTTTATGCTTTTATGCTCCCCTATTTTGTATATAAAAACAACCACACTACTGATACATTAAAAACATATATTTATTGCACATTTAAAGTAAAAACATTATATTTATACTTATTGTCTGTTGGTATCTAGTTGTTGGTTGCCCAATTTAGTAGTAATTTTGAATACTAGTTAAACTTCCACTGCCTATCTCCAGTAAGCAGGGGCTGGGCCAGGGGCAGGGGGGCCACCCTGAATCTAAATGAAACGGCTGCGCAGCTGGCCACTGCTGTGGCCGATTCGACCGCACCAGGGCCGTCTTTAATGCGGGCCAAAAGCCCGCAGCACCCACGGTGGGCCAGCCAGTCCGTGGGGCGGCACACCGAGATGCCATTGCAGCCGATGTGGCTGCAAGTTTTAAAGCAGCCGTAAGACCGCCTCCTCCGGCCGATTAATTATTTTAAAGCGGCCTGCATGCCTGCACTTGCTCGATAATTATCTGGCATAGACTGGAAATCTAAGTAATGTTGTCTTGAATAAGTGATAAAACCCAAAACTACAATCATATTTTACAATGTTTATAATTTGAGTGCATCATTAAACTGCATAGTGAATGGTTTTAATAGATTGAAAATATGGAGGAATCTTATAATACATTTTTTAGTGGATTAATAGCATTTTGTAATGATAAGATTTCCGGAGTCTTCCCTTTATCAAGTCAAAAGCATTTCTGATCAGCAAAGTAAAACCCACAGTGTATAGCCTGTGGCAGTGCACATCCAGCTACTGCACCCAATCTGCTGCTCCATTTTTTGGGGTAAAGTTGGCCAGCGGCCCACCAGGCATTTGTCTGATGTGCCAAATGGTCCACCTCTGGCTCCAGTACACTGTGAGTGCTGTTACTGGGAAGTGGATGTATTTAGGTGTCAAAATAGCTCAGCCACAAAGCAGTAGACCATGCATGCTCACAGATTGGGACCATCGAGTGCTGAAGTACGTAGTGTGAAAGTGTGGAAGTCTGATGGATAAATTCTGGTTTGGCAGATGCCAGGAGAACACTACCTTCTGAAATGTATAATGCCAACTGTAGAGTTTGGTCGAGGAGAGTTAATGTTCTGGGTTGTTTTTTCCAGTGAAGGATAATGTTAATGTTACAGCATACAAAGACATTTTAAACAATTGTATGCTCCCAAGTTTGAGGAAGGCCCTCTCTTCTTCCAGCATGAGTGTGCCCCTCTGCACAAAGCAATGTCCATAAAAACATTGTTTGATGAGTTTGTTGGGGAGCAGCTCGAGTGGTCTGGACAGAGCCCTGACCTTAACTGTGAGATGAATTGGATAATTGAATGACTTGGACAATAATAACAGTATAAACTATTCAGTATTATAATAACATGCATTTACCTAAAATAAATGTTACTCTATATAAACTTTATATATTCATTGCATTAGCACGCCAAAAAGTAAAAAATGAGCAAGGATTGACTTTAGGTACTTATTGTGAAATAAAATTAAGTAGACAAACTTTAAATTTTTAAAAATATTTCCAAACTCCATCAATGCATCAAGTATTTTTTGTTTTGTTTTGTTTTTTACATACTTTGATCTGTCTTTACCTTGACTCCAGGGGCGTAACTAGAAACCTCAGGGCCCCGGGGCGAGAATCTGTTAAGGGCCCCCCCACCCCCAACCCATCTATCCCTTTCTCACGATCTACCCTCTCCCTCCCCCCTTCTCATGATCTACCCTCTCCCTCCCTACCCCCTTCTCACGATCTACCCTCTCCCTCCCTCCCTACCCCCCCTTCTCACGATCTACCCACTCCCTCCCTACCCCCCTTCTCACGATCTACCCACTCCCTCCCTACCCCCCTTCTCACGATCTACCCACTACCTCCCTACCCCCCCTTCTCACGATCTACCCACTCCCTCCCTACCCCCCCTTCTCACGATCTACCCACTCCCTCCCTATCCCCCCTTCTCACGATCCACCCAGTACCTCCCTACCCCCCCTTTGTAGGTCACTTACCGTCAACTCCTGTGTTGGGAGCGTGAGGCGTTTGTCTCGGGTGCCGGTGCTTCACAGCTGAGCGCCGGCATATGACGTCATATGCCGGCGCTCAGCGTGAAGCGCCGGCACCCGAGACAAACGCCTCACGCTCCCAAAACTGCACTCTGGGCAGCGCTGAGGCAGCAGCAGCGGGGAGCGGAGGCATCCTGGATTTCTGTCAGTCAGGGGGGCCCAAGAGTTGCCGAGCGGTCGTTTTCAGCAACCACTCGGCACCCCTTGGGCCCCCCTGACTGGCAGAACTCCAGGGCCCGGTCGCAGTCGCGACCCCTGAGACCCCGGTAGTTCCGCCACTGCTTGACTCCCATTTGCTACAGTTTCAACTGCTCTTACAATGCAATGCATTTCTTCTCCCTAATTCCTAACTGTACATTTTCTGCAGGGTGCCTGGTTGGGACTGAATATCTTCTTATTTGTTTATTTCTTCATGATATATGAAAAGGGGCAACAGTATGCCTATACAAGAGAACTTCTTGGGGTAAGTATCAAAACAACAAAAATAAAATATGGGCACATTATAAATTACATAAAACATATGAAAAGGGTTTCTTGACCATTAAACATTATGCAACCTTGTTTGTTATTTAGCTCTGTCTACACAAAGACATTACACCAAAACATTACCAATCGTTCTTTGTATTTTTATTTCCTCAGTCGGCTCTTGCCTGGGCTCGTGGCTCTGCTGCTTGCCTCAACTTCAACTGTCTATTAATTCTGTTACCTGTTTGCCGAAACCTTCTTTCATTTTTACGAGGGACATGCTCGGTGAGTAAGACACAGATTTCGGGACCCAATGACAGGTGACCACTCTGTATCATGAAGCGACACTGATACCTAACTTTGAATCCCAAAGGTTTGCAGGTCTATTATCTAATCATAAAAGAAGAGTGCAAAGATGTTCTGAAAGTCTTAGAGCGAGTGGTTACCATATAAGCTGTAAAATGGACTTTGGTTCCCAGGGTAGTAGGAAGTTAAGGGGAAAAGATGATTACCTGGACAAATAGGAAAATAGCCATAGGGAGAAAGAATGACAGCTTTGTCTTCATGGATCTGTCAGTGTGTTGTGATACTTTGTGCTGTTTTCACCATTTGTTACAATATACAACCTACAGTCAATGTAGTACTAACACATAGAGGCCATGTAGGCAATTGGCACAGAGGTTACAGGGTGGCACAACAACAGGGGCCTAGATTAGTCCTCTGTGACCTGTAGGGTATTGGCACTTGAGTGCAGTATTTCTTTGACAACCCTCCCCTGTAAGTCCACACATTCTAACTCCATATATTAACACACATACACACTGTAATGCATCAAAAACACACTTTATTAAAGTATTGGAAAAACCTTTATAATCCCAAAATTAGTTTGTGTTTTTTTGTTTTCTTTCAGTGTTGCAGGCGCTCCATGAAGAAACAACTTGATAATAATTTGGCCTTCCATAAACTCCTTGGATATACAATTGCTTTAATGACAGGTATGTTGGACAGTCTGTATTAAGGTTGTTGCATAACTGATATGTTTAAACTGTAAAAATTAGAGTGAGATTGATGTACTCCAGTGATTTGGTTGGCTCGACTATAAATCAAAACAAAACAGCCGCCTTTGGATGGGTTCCCTTTAATGAGGGGCAACTGCGGCAACTACCCTAGAGCCCCGGTTTACCTTAGGGCCCATAGCAGGTGGCACTTTAATAGTTGGTTACATACATTAACACACATACATAAATTTTACTTAAACCTTAATCACTTAACATGTAACATACAGTTTAGGTGTTTGTCAATAAGTGTGATTTTGGAAGGTATATTTCGCTGAGATCTGTCAGCATTAAATCAGCTTATTGTCCTGAAGCAACCTCCTTCTCCTCACCATCTCTTACATAGGCAGACTGAACAATCAATAACAATCAGCAACTTAGCAATAGAAATGAAATAGGTTAATGGGGGGGGGGTCAATCATGCAGGCCGAGAGAGCAGAAACTAAAGGGACCTTTCCCTATGGTATACACATAATATTGGTTCTTAATGCATAGTTATACCGAATTGGCCCGATTATAGGCTGCACCCCCCACTTTAAGTCTTTAAAGTGGGGCTGTTGCCTATTTGTGAGGTTTAGCACAGGGATGCACAATTTGTATCGTCCGAAGCCCAGACCAAAAGCCCCGGCAGAAGTACAGGCCAGCAGCAGCGGAGGTTGTCTGAGCACATCGTGCAGACGTTCAGCGTCTGCCAGAGAGGAGGATCCGCCGCAGGGGACCTGTATCCTCCTCTCTTGCAGCTGGTGAACATCTGTGTCATGCGTGCAGACAACCTCTGCTGCTGCCAGCACTTCCGCCGGCACCTTCCGGTGCTCTGTCAAGGAAGCCCAGGCGGAGACTGAGGATGCATTGGTAACTCTGGGGGGTCAGTGGCATATCTATAAGTAAAGTGCATTATGAATTAAGGGGAGGGGGCTTAAAATGGGTATTGGTTTTCCAAATTTCTGTTTGTATATAACTGACTAACTGCATATGCTAACTAACTGCATAACAGATACCAAAAATGTTAAAATACCTGTATTCCTGTTTATTAGGTAAAATACTGTTTTTCCATTCCACTAATTGAATTTTTATCTTTAAAATATCACCAAACTTTAAGGGTGCGGCCTATAATCGGGTGCGGCCTATAGTCGGGCCAATACGGTATATGGCTCTTTGTAAACTTTAAACATTATGGCATATTTGGTTAGAGCTTACAATATGAGTAAGATACAGTGTAAGTTGGAGAATGATTAGGAAGAATATAAGTATCAGACAGTTTGATATATTAAAGAAAGGTCAGCCTGTTGCATTGTGGAGAAAACCTAGGCGATGATAAACCTAGGTATATCGGGTCTCTGGTGGAATGACACAACGTTTTAGGAGGGCTGGATTAGAGGGGTTTAAATATATTTCCAGCCCCTGCCACAAATTCGAGACTTACATCGAGGTCCCTGTGGCGCCTTCCAGCATCGGGCCATCCCGACGTGGATCCCCACTGTCTGTTCTCTCTACTCGTGCCTGGTTGTCGAACACGCATTTCCCGACCACAAGATGATGGCAGGTGTCTTGCCAGCTTGTCGAGGGGGGACTCCATTACAGCTGTGGGCTCGAGGAAGCCATCAGGACAGCTGGCGCTCATGCACACCCCCTGACCAACCACTTGTCGTGAAGGTGCAGGGAGATATTGTAATGCTATTCGGGGGTGTGAAACAGGTGTTAGGAGGGCAGGGTTATCTCACCTTGCCCCCTGGGCTAATCTGCTAGTGCTCTGTTGTTCTGGTCCTCTCACAGTGCTACTGGGCTTTCTGGATATTTTCACCAAGTTTAGTTATATGATCTCCCAGTCCTTACTTTGCTTTGCTCTTTTCAACATACCTGTCTGGCACTTGCCCACTGACCTCTGGCTTGTATCATCTATGTTGTTTGCTGCTGCCAGTCCTGACCTCTGGACTATTATCGATCACTGTTTACCTGAGCTCCCGTCCCATCATTCCTATTGAATTTTCTGCATTTCCGCTTATCTCATTTGGGCCAGTGGTGTTTGCAAGTTGGCCATACTAGCTTTATGTACTGTATATACCTTATGTTTATTTAGTGTTCAGAATTATAAAATGTAGGATCTGTAAAAAATGACATGGCAACTTAATGATACTGTTTTAAGATTTAATATTGAAACACCCTACACCATTATGTCTTTAAATTCATTTTCTTCTACTTTTAGCTATTCACACAATCGCACACTTATTTAATATTGAACGATACTACAACGGGGCACAGGATGGCAAAGCTACACTGAAAGGAATGTTATCAAGCATAGGTGATGAAGAGGATGACTGGTTGAACCCTATTCGTTCTAAGGAACAGGTAATACTAGTTGTTTGAGTATTTCTGATTCTAATTGAATACCCTTATCATTCTAAATGCATTGCTGTGGTTGAATGGACGTACACTTCTTGCTCTAGAGATTGGAACTGTTTTGTTCATCTGTAAATCTATATAATGGGGAGGCACCAGTTTAAAAAATGTAATGCAATATTTTGGCCTCAACTACAACCCGTGTCCCAATTATACATTCTGTTTTGCACAAATGCAAGCAATATGTTTAAAAAAAAACACCTTTGAGTATTTGGTAATAAATAATCATTAGTGTCAGTGTCAAAGGGCAGCTTTGTGCACCAATGAAGCTGTATTTCTGTGTTAGGATATGAGAATGTGAATTTAAAGAAATTCTTTATTGGATATATCCATACCTGGAAACTCTGAAGGTCTTTGCTGTGATTACTGATTCATACTTCACATTAACCTGATGATATCTAAGACTCCCACTTGCTGCCTTGCTACTAACATGTCATGGTTTACATCAGGGCCGGCCCAAGACTTAATGCCGCCTGGGGCGAAGTTTAAAATGCCGCCCTCCCCCCCCCGGTACTTACCTTTAAACAGTCCTGCGGCGAGTCTCCTTGCTCTGCCACGGTGCCGGCTTGTAATGCTGAGCGCCGTAAATTGACGTCACTTCCGGCGCTCCTCATTACAAGCCGGCACCGTGGCAGAGCACGGAGACTCGCCGCAGAGGAGAGAGAGAGGGGCGCCGAGCGGGTAAGCGAAAACCACTCGGCGCCCCTCTCTCTCCCCCGCTTAAAAAAAAAAGCGCTTGGGGCAGCAAAGTGCCGCCCCTTCAAAAGTGCCGCCTGGGGCAATTGCCCCAGTTGGCTCCATTGTAGGGCAGGCCCTGGTTTACATTGTTGTTTGATTGTATATCACTGAATTAAGTGTATATTTAAATTTAAAAAAGAAATGAGTATTGCAATATACAATAATACCTTTTTATTAGACTAACTTTCCAATTTAAGGACAACCTTTCAAGAACATAAACCTTCTCTTTGTTAAAGTCAAAAGCAATACTCGCCACAGCCATCTAAGTGAGACATGGGCAGATAGCATGTGACAATGTAGATGTCACTATTAAGCTTGCTTTCCGTTGTGGTCATTTTGATGATTTGCTTTTTTATTCAGCCAAATGCATTATCTTCCATAGTTATTTAGATGGAGATGACCGTGTTAGCCCAGTAGTGTAAATTTAAAAAAAGAAACAAGTATAAAATACTATCTTTTTCTTGGACTAACATTCCATTTTACAGACTGGCTTTCAAGGGTATAAACCTCCCTGTCTCATGTCTTTAAATAGTGACACGTCAAGGTTTCCATAAGGACACATATTAAAGTAATTTGGGTAACACATTTGATGAAGCGCTGCATAGACTCTGCATGATGGGCCACTAAAGGGTTAATATTTAAAGGGTCTCATGGTCAGCTCATTTGTATCAATATAAAGAGAGTATGGCTATGCATGGGTGTAGATAGATACATTAAGAAGCAAAAAAAATTATATCCATATTAATCATGATGTAATGAAAGTGTTGTACGTATATATTATATACATGGAAATATATACTAGTTGCCATAATTATATAACACATTTCCTCTCACAGACACCATCTTATGTGGCTTTTACAACAATTGCGGGTGTAACTGGAGTGGTGATCACCTTGGCTCTAATCATTATGATCACTTCATCCACTGAGTTCATTCGAAGATGCTACTTTGAGGTTTTCTGGTATACACACCACTTGTTCATCATCTTTTTTGCGGGTCTTCTGATTCATGGAGTTGGGTAGGTACTGACATTTACTGTAATATGCTGTGCACATTAACTTACCTTTCTATCAGATGTTAGTAGTGTTTTTCATCAGCCACATAGTCCATTATTTTATTTAGACTTGGCCTTCCTCTGTTTCAGTCGGATTGTGCGGGGCCAGACGCTTGACAGTATGGAGCACCATAATTATTCTGATTGTTACAACAAATTTTCTGAATGGAAGAAAGTTGCTGGTGATGATGACGATGACGATGACGATAGTGATACGAACAAATGTCCAATGCCAGCTTTCCAAGGCAATGAGCCTATGGTAAGAAACCTAATTAGTGTTTTTCCTTAATTTATTGATTTATCTAGTGTTCATTTATTCTACAGAGCTTCACAATGGGTAAAGAAGATATAAATAGGAAAAACATAAGAAAATAAAAAAAAAGTGTTGTATATTAGCATGAGTGGTAGAAATTACAGCAGTAGATGGGCAAAGATCATCAAATGAGTGGAGGGACCAGGTAGGGAGAAGATGTAGGTAGGGAAACCATAATAAAGATCTTTACCAAATTTGCTTAATTAAACTTGTTTAATGAACAATAAATTCATCATTTTCTTCAGCCTCAAGCTACAGCTCCTGTGAATAATCTAAATGAAATATTATCATTAAAATATCTAACCAATATGTTTCACAGAATTCCCATCAAACACTTATGTTACAGAAATATAAAGATTCTGGTCTATGCAAGATTTTATTTTTGCTTTTCTAAAATATCAAATGTTCTGAAATTCCTTCAACATCAGGAGTTTTTTTTGAATGAACTTTATCTTTCTAGACTTGGAAATGGATTCTAGCACCAATCATTCTATATATTTTTGAAAGGATCCTGAGGTTCTATCGTTCACAGCAAAGAGTTGTTGTGATAAAGGTGAGTGGAACATGAACATTGAGTAACGGTACAAGGTAGAACATCCTGCTTATTGTGGTCTGTTTAAGGGATAAATGGGAACTTCTGAATTCACTTAATGGGAATCTTTGCTTCTGTGCTGCAAAGAACTAGATTTTTTTTTCACCAAACATCAGACAATACCAAATAGTGTCTACACACCCACAAATAATAATAACATTTTAAAAAATGGTAAGAGAAAAATATAAAAATCGATACCTCTCTCAAATGGATTAGACTATATACAGTATGTCAGGGACCCAAAAATCTCATAAAGGAAACTACATGAGCAATTTTTTTACCCAGATCCTGGTTATGTTGATTTTAGATAGTGTTAACTAGAAGACAGCTACATATTACAACACATCAGTATTATAAGATAACAAAATTTTACAAAGTGTTCATTAACCCAACATTTTCTATGCCATGCAGGCTGTTAGCCATCCCTCCAAAGTCCTTGAAATCCAGATGCAAAAACGAGGATTCAAAATGGAGGTAGGGCAATACATATTCATTAACTGCCCATCCATTTCTGCTCTGGAGTGGCATCCCTTCACACTCACCTCTGCACCAGAAGAAGATTTTTTTTCAGTGCATGTCCGCTCTGCAGGTGACTGGACTGAAAAACTCATCCAGGTCTTTCAGGAGCAAGCAAATCACCCACCACGGTGAGATATGGTCATTGAGTCATTAAAGATTTATTAACTATATAACAACTATATAAGATATATACACTATATGACCAAGCGTGTATGTGGAAACTTGACCATCATACCTATATGAGTTTGCTGTCCACATACTTTTGGTGATATAGTGCACGTGTGTGTATATATATATATATATATATATATAGATATATATATATCTATATCTATATATATATATATATATATATATATATATAGATATACCGTATTGGCTCGAATATAGGCCGCACTTTTTTCCCCCACTTTAAGTTTTTAAAGTGGGGGTGCGGCCTATATTCGGGGTCTAGCGCCCGACGCCCGGGACATGCAGTCCCGGGCGCCGGGCAGGCAGCGGGGTTAAGATACAGATCCCCCGCAGCGGTGCAGGGGACCTGCATCCTCCCCGATACGCTCAGACAGCCTCCCCTGCCAGCACTTCCCACGGGGGGGGGGTGCCGGCACGGGAGGTTATCTAAGCGTTTTACCTCTGCCCACCCCCGACTTACCGGAGCAGACTCCCGGGTGTCTTGCGGGGCCGGCGGGAGACATCTACGCAATGCGCGCATGCAACTTCCGGTACCGGAAGTTGCATACGCGTATTGCGTAGATGTCCCTCGCCGGCCCCGCAAGACACCCGGGAGTCTGCTCCGGTAAGTCGAGGAGGGGGGGCGCAGAGGAGGACAGCGGCAGCGTATCGCGGGGAGGGAGGACAGCGGCAGCGTATCGCGGGGAGGGAGGACAGCGGCAGCGTATCGCGGGGAGGGAGGACAGCGGCAGCGTATCTCGGGGAGGGAGGACAGCGGCAGCGTATCTCGGGGAGGGAGGACAGTGGCAGCATATCTCGGGGGGGGGGGACAGAGTGGCAGCATGTTTTTTTGGTGCTTTTTTAAAGAAAAAAAACTTTTTCTTTAAAAAAGCACCAAACTTTTAGGGTGCGGCCTATATACGGGGGCGGCCTATATCCGAGCCAATACGGTATATATATATATATAGATATAGATATAGATATATATATATATATATATATATATATATTATATAAGTCGTTAGGCTTGGCTACAGTTTAATACATTAAAGGGGAACTACTACCATTATTACGATGTTTTAATGCAGCTGCATATTAGCTGAATGTATGTATTCTAGCTCTGTTGTCTTAACCTCATCTACTAGACAAACACTTCTTATCATAATGCCTGTGGTAAATAGCTTATTATCAGTAACCCAGCTAGACACTGAGTAAAGAATGTCTGTTGAGGAATGGATTTCTTCAGAATTGCCATAAAGAATCAGCTCAGTGTCCTGTTACAGCAGGAATATAATGACTGACAACAATCGATACCTTTAGGTCGACAGATAAATAGCATTTATTGGAATATTTATTTTTTTTGTGAATGCCAACCTACATTACAGTATATATCACCAGACTTCATGTTCCTGAAGAAAATTTTTTCCATGGGACTTCCAAATCCCATACTGTACATTGTTTATATTTAATAATATGTTGTAAAGTCCTTCACTATTTATTTATTTGTTTGTTTGTTTGTTTATTTGTTTATTTATTAACTCTACTTGAATCAGGCTTGAAGTGGATGGTCCTTTTGGAACAGCAAGTGAGGATGTCTTTCAGTATGAGGTCAGCATGCTGGTTGGAGCTGGAATTGGAGTCACTCCCTTTGCATCAATCTTGAAATCCATTTGGTACAAATTTCAAAATGAGGATCAGCGCTTAAAAACAAAGAAGGTATTGTTTCCAGCATGTACATTGCACTAAATCTCGTTTTGCTATGTGATAATTATTCTCAAGCCAAAAACATATCATAATAGCACAGAGGGGGAGAAAGGTGGATATAGGACAAGAAAACCAATTGGCTAATTCTGCCAACTTTTGCTCAGCATAAAATAGTCCCTTTCTATTAAAGCTAATATATTCAAAACAATTACACTAGTTAACACAAATTACGCGTTCTAGTTAGCTTTATTATTACCGTATTTGCTCGATTATAAGACGACCCTGATTATAAGACGACCCCCCAAAATCTAAATATTAATTTAGGAAAAAAACAAAAAGCCTGAATATAAGACTACCCTATAGGAAAAAAAAAGTTTTACTAGTAAATATTAATTCATGTAAACAATATTTTCATATTTAATAAAAGCTATGATTGAGAAAAATATATATTTTTTTATTTCCTTTTATTTGCCAACCTGCCCCCCCAGTTATGCACATCTGCCCCCAGGGTTGCCACTCTGCCCCCAGAAATGCCTTATACCCCCTATTTGCCACTCTGCCCCATGATGTGCCTTTTAACCCTCTATATGCCACTCTGCCTCCAGAAATGTCTTATACCCTCCTATATGCCACTCTGCCCCATGATATGCCTTTTAATCCCCTATATGCCAGAGGGGGTTAAAAGGCATTTCTGGAGGTATATCTATATATATCTGCTAACAGCAATCACACTCCTATCAAGCCAAGGCAGCCAGTACATGCTGGAACCTGAGGATGATAGGGGTGTGAGTACAGCCTCCCTATGCCATGCTACCACCACCACCACCCTTACACATCCATACTAACACACACTCATTCACAAACATTTAAATACTCATTCATTCCATTTATCACACATACTTCACACATTAATCACAAAAACCCTCCCCCACCCCCTTACCTGAACTGCAGATCTCCCACTCGAAGACTTCTGCAGGGGCCCGGCTGTGCATGCAACTTCTCTGGCCCCGCCCCCAGAGGAAGGAGGGGGAGGCAGAGTTATGTGACACGCTGCTAGCTTCTTGTTCTCCTGCTGCTCGCGATCAAAGCCCCGTAAGTAGCCTGGCCCCAGCATACATTTTGAGGTCTGATTAGAAGACGACCTCGATTATAAAACGAGGGGTATTTTTCAGAGCATTTGCTCTGAAAAAAACCTCGTCTTATAATCGAGCAAATACGGTACTATTATCATTTTTTTAAGCATGCTAGTAGATTCTCAGACACTATTACAATATGGGTGAAAACAAAATTAACAAAAAAAACATTGACATAAGATGTACTGGTAAAGGAGAAGAATCATCTTTCTGTTACGTATGTTCACATAAAAAAAATGAACAAGATATATATACTTCAATTTGTAAAAGACTACTAAATGAATGTAATTGTATAGTTCTGACCTCACTTTATTACTTTGCAGATTTATTTCTATTGGATCTGTAGGGAGACAGGAGCCTTTGCCTGGTTTGCTGATCTTCTGCGTTCTCTTGAACAAGAGATGGTTTCCTCCGGAAAGGACGGATTTCTTAACTACCGACTCTTCCTCACCAGCTGGGATAGTAACATTGTAAGTTTGAAGATTGCCATAAAGTAAATTGTATCTAATGTGATTCTGAGAGGTAGAATACCAAAAAGGGAAAAATACAATAAAAAAAAATAAAGTAAAAATTGATGTACAAGTTTGCCGAGTTGATCGAAAAAATGAAAATGGGCTACTTGTAGCAAGAAACAATGACACCTAGGAAAAGTCTGCCTTAAGAGAAAAATGTTTCTAAATACAAACTAATATATACGTTATCACATAACTATGAAATATGTTTTACTTAATACCAAATATGTCTATATAATGTAAATATAATTAATATGAACATTTTCCATCAGGCTGGACATGCTATCATTAATTTTGATCGGCCAACAGATGCAGTGACAGGATTGAAACAGAAAACAAGTTATGGACGACCAGTGTGGGACAACGAATTTTCCAACGTTTCAGAAGCCCACCCAAGGTTAGTCTACCCAATGGACAGAGTTCAAGATAGAAATTATGTTAGCTATGGATTCTATCTCTATTTGCCAAACTATGAAGCAACATATACTATAGGAACATATTGGACATTGTCACTTAATCTATGGTGTGTGGCAGGATGGCCCGATCTAAACAAGAAACTTTTTATAAAGTCTGAGGGCCTCTGGCTTGACTGCCTCTCTCCCTGTTTCCAGACAACTAATGCCTCTAACGGCCGCCCTTTAAACACCTGAGTGCAGGTTAATTGGCTCCACCTTGCTGGCCTCCAGCAATTAACCCCCTCATCTCCAGCACATGTACTTTATACCTTTACACTTTAAAATGTACAGTGCAACAAAGGGGAGGTACAATAAGAAACACTATAGTGATTATACAACAAAAGGATTGAAGTAGGTTATATAAACATTAGGATAGGGGAGGTTCGTATGTATGGAAGACACACAGATACAATCAGGATGTGGCAGAGCAGGCACAATTTGTTGCAGTTAAAGTGCAAGTTATATTGGTTTGTTTTGTTAGTTTGGTTCTGATGTTGTAGAGGGTTTGTAGCTTGGTGAACGTTGAGTTGGGAGAAAGCCTTTAGTCATGGCGGAGCAGCATACTTTAAGCTGAATGGCATCTGCTATACATCGAATAACGCAAGTGTAAAGTGGTGTGACAAAATATCATAGCTGAAATATGTGATGGAAAGCAGGGTTGAAGAGTCTTGAAGGTCCAAATAAGGATTTTAAAGGTTCTAAACTGCTTTAAAAAGAGCAGGAATAGAGATTATAATAGTGAGTTTTTGCAGAACACCAAAGGGTGATAAAAAAACATAAAAAACAATAAAAAAATAATTTCCATTCTTGCAGCATAATGATTTAATTTTAGTTGTAATGTATTTATTTATTCATTTATTTTTAATGCAGATCCACAGTAGGGGTGTTCCTTTGTGGCCCTCAAGCACTGGCAACGAATCTGCAACAATGTTGTCACCAGTTCTCTAGCTTGGACCCAAGAAAAGTACAATTCTATTTTAATAAGGAAAACTTCTGAGCTGCAATGATATTACAAATGGACAAATAAAGGACTACTGTGCCACAGGAGCTTGAAACATGGAAACATACGTACCATATGTGAAACTTTAGATGGGGTCTAATACATTAAAACCATTGTTTAACCAGAATACGACATTAGATAAACAACCTACAATATGATAAATGACTCATCATAACGCTGCCAGACCCCTTGCTTTGCATGCCAAACGTTGCACAGGCTAAGTTGGACTCACTTGTCAGGACTCACCCTGTGCCCCCAGGAACTGACTTGTGGAACTGATTACTGGTGCTCTCAATTCTGCCTCTTCCCTTTTGATGAAGAGGGTTAAACACAGTATTGGGTTGGAGACTGGATTAAGCCAATTCAGGAAACAGAGGAATGCAAATACAAAAAAATGATTGTGTAGAAATGTTTATGTGGATAATCCAATTTCCTTTCCTTCAACCCCATTGAACCCATTGTTATTGGATGTTATTTTTAATTCGCTAGATGAGATTTAAAAAAAAATCATTGCATGAATACATTGATTTTTAAATGAGACTAACTTCCATGAACATGGTCAGTTCCACTGATTATTATATAATGCATTAGGAGGTCAGTCACATTTACATTTTTTTGTGCACACGTAAACACTTGTGGGTAGTATATTGATAACACTGTAGACTCTAACAAGATTACTTGCATACTTTTGTTTGGTAAAGCAAATTATTAAATGGTTACCAGGTAATATCTGTACTGCAACACATCAAGAAATAGAATATTAAATTTATTATAATTTATAAATAAATATGTATTTTGTCCCACTGTTTTTATAAATGTTAATAAAGTGATGTATTGCACCTACCCTGTGTGCAGTACATAATCAGAATGCTTAAAAAAAACTGACCCTTTAACATATATGGAATTTTTTTAATAGATACAGTTACAAAGGTTATATAATTCTATATATTATTATAATTTGTTGATTTAAATAGTACCACCATATTATCAAAGCTGTACAATGGATCAACAGGATATAACAAGTAGTGCTTGGCATAACAATATTAACTTATAGAACCAAAGGATGAGGATGGCCCTGCTGAAAAAGCTTACAATCCAGAGGGGGGTTACCTTGCACAATGGGGTAAAGCGCAAATGTTTGTCTTTTGAACTTCCTTCATCTGGTTTTTTACTCATTTGTTCAAATATCATTACACTAGATTATGTGTAGCTTTACTGTTCTATTTACCTTGTACATTGTTAAGCTTGGTTGTAATGTATTAAGCGTTTACCATGATCATTTTACTATGATCATTTCCTCCTACAAAGCATTCTTTGTAATGGCACGCATGGATATTCCTGTTTATCTTTCAATATAGCACAATGTACTTATTGTCAAAGGGTTAGGCATGGCCATGTTTTTTGCGAACTATATATTTCAGGTTTTTCTTGCCCTAGGAACACCATTTTTATTTTACTAAGGCAGGGATACTGTATAAGAGCATGCTGCCAAATTATGTTATCGCCCTCAGAACCTACTTCTCCGGTCTCTGCACTGTCAAGGTAATGGGATAGAGTTAGGTCTTGAGCAATCTTAGTCTGATAATGAGAGGATTATTACCGTGTCCCCAATCCAAATGTACAAAGGCCATGGGTAGTTGGTACACTATGCCACCTGCAATATGAACATTGACCACACGTCCTGTTTGCCTGTTAGCGAGTTCCTCAGTTGGGTGGCAGTTCAGGCATTAGGTGATCTCTCTGACGACACCCGAAACTTTGGGAGTAGGCGTTATCTTAATTCTCAGGTTCAGTGTGCGCATCATAAGTATTTCCGTGCGTCGCCCTCCATGCCTCATACCCATTCTTGCAATACACTGTTTGCCTCGCAAGTATAATCTGTCTGTTGTTAGTTGCACCTTTTTCTGATGATGTATAGTATTTCTCAGTATATTTATTGTAAATTTGATTTGATTAGCTGCCCACTTTCTCAGGAGGATTTGTGAAAAATGGATAAAGGGAAGCAGTGATTATAAACAATAAACAGTCTGTCAAGACTGTTAGAAACCAGAAGAAAATGCACAGTTGCTTTTATGATTAACTATAAAATGTCCAGATATTACATATACCATTCTGCAAATTATTAATTAAGTTAAAATATAGATCTAGGTGTTGCAGTAGTTCTGATCTATTTGGACTGTGCTAAGGGAATTGATAAAGTTCAACACAAAAGGTTGCTGTACAAATTGTCATAAATAAGCTTAGGGGCAAATGTATGTCAGGACTCGGGTAAGCAGTACGGGTAGGAGCCCAGTTGCAGGGGATACCTGGGGCTCTGTCTGCACCCCGATGCATGATACTGGACAGGAAGGTACAGACAGGCTAAGAGAAAAAACACACACAGCTGGATGTTTAGGAAACCGTCAGACACTGATGTGGTTGGCAGAAAAGGTAGGGAAACATTTAGAGAGCATGAAAGAGAGTGAATGAGGATATGAGGACGTGAGCGAGATTGCGAGTGAAAGTGAATGTGGGCACCGAATAAAAAAAAATGCCTCCGAATTGTTGGCCGAACCGAATGAGCAGGGAACGACATGTGGTGCCCGGAAACGAATGGGCCAAAAACTAACTTAAAAATGTATCTGAATTCCCTGTCGCCTTGGGCAGAAATTCTGGAGAAAGAGAAAAGGAAACTCTGTCTTCTGAGATCCTCAAAAACAAAAAAGGCTCTCTAATAGATAAGGCTTGCAGTTCATTCACCCTTCTTGCCAGTGTGATGGCCGCCAAGAAAACCATTTAAAGAATTAGGAATTTGGCAGCGACCTTTTGCAAAGGCATGAAAGGGGGGCCTGTTAAACCTCTAAGGACCAGGTTTATATCCCATGTGAAAACTTGAGACGTCTTTCTAGGATGAATTCGGCGGACAGCCTTAAGAAAACAAACGACACATGGATGTATTGCAAGTCTTCTATTTAAAAACAGTGGAGGAACAACAATCTTCCTGTAAGAAAGGGTGTATACAACCTTTTTTAGATAAGCCTTGTTGAATTAGCAAGTCCCTTTCAGACGCCATTAGTTTTAAACTCTGGATTAGATACTGGGCCTTGGGTTATGAGATTTGGGCACACCGGCAAAGGTGGTGGTTGAATCTGACCAGTTCCGAGTACCAGATTCTCCTCGGCGAATCTGGGGCACTCAAGATCACCAAAGCTCTGTCCATCTGTGTCTTCTGAGAAAGTCAGGTGACCCCCAACTGGAGTGAACCTGGTGTCAGAACTTATGAAAAGTGGTCTTGTCACTACCTCTCCCTCGAGCCTCACATCCCCTAAAAGTGTAGTTCTTCCCTCTTGAAGACCTTGAACAATGCTGATGCTCTTGTCTGAAACCATGAAAGGAGATTTTTTGGAAATCTTCTTCTATGGGATAGCCAGACTTTGTCTCCAGTAGTCCTCTTCAGCAAGGATTCCGGTTCGGATTCAAAGAGGTCTTTGCCAAAGAAGGGCATGGACCATAATTTACTCTTAGTGGCCAGTATGGTTAGAGCAGAAGACCCGGCTGTCATAATTTCCTTTCGATCATTTGCTACTTCCTTAGCCATTGTACACAAGGAACAGAGAGATCTCTTTAGATCACATGGGGTACTTTTACACAATGAAGAGTAGCTGCATGCTTTGTCTTAGCAGAAGTCCTTTTTAGGTATGTCCTCCGAAGCAACCTCCAGGGTCTTCCGGTCAGTGGACATGACGAAAGTATACACTTAATGTGCATTTTAGGGAAGGTATGAGGGCAAACGAAATGTTTTACAGACCCAGAGCAATTAAGTAGTTCCTACTGCCAATATCCCAAGAGGACAAAATAGCAAACTTACTTGGGGTGCAGCGTAAAGCAGCAGAATAGGATCCAACTTCAGAAAGCAGAAAACAAATGCTAAATCAATGCTAAAAGGATAGCAAACCACCCCAAAGAACCTTACCAGCGTTCTGAAATTTAAAGTTGGTGCCAAAATCCCAGAATTGGCATGCTCAGCATCACCATGGCAACGCTAGATGCATCTTCAATGAGAAACAACGGCTGTTGCCGCTGCAATATTGGATAGCAGGTAAGCCCTTACTCTTCTCTACCCCACCTGGGGTATAGTGAGCAAGAGCGCACAGCCCGCACCCTTCCGAGAGTACTCTAGGGCTGGAATACAGTCCTCACCCGAGGGCCGGAAAAATAAAAAACAGGGTAAAGAGAACCTGCTCCCAACCTGGTAGGGGAGGAAAAACACATGGGAAGTAGAGGAATGGGGTAATTTATGGCTTTCCCCTATGTAGCAGAATTAGAATAATAGCTTGAGTTTGTTTTTTCCTCTTTTTGACCAAAAGCAGTAAAGATAGCTAAGGGTTGAACTTGGTTTATTTTCAACCTCAATTACCAGGTAGTATCATAGCCTAGAATTTCCTGGGGCATGCCCTCACTAATCTGAGGTGGTGGTTTGACTAGCTGAACCACAACAATGTTAGTCCCAACTAGACTTTTGTAAGCAAGCAGCAGGGGGATCAAATATCACTCCCCTGCCCAAAGATTAAAGAAGCAGGCTCAGTATGCCAGGTAGCAGTGTTTCACCAGGAGACCCCAGGCCAAATGCGACAAGTTTCTGGGTATGTATAGGACCACTTCTGGGTGTACAAGATGCGTACTTGGGAACTCTCTGGGTTTGGCCTGCAGTAAGCCGGGAGAAGCACAGAATCCTCCTAGACGAGGGAGGGGGATCCTGACACGCCCCACTCACTCATTTCCCCCTTAAAAAGGGGTGTTTCCCACAACGTCAAGAACACTCACTGACATCAGCGGGAAGGCCCACCAACGTCAGCAGGACGGCTCACTAGTCCTGGCCGCGACCCGCAAGGGTAGGCGCCGGATAGCTGTAGCCCAAAAGTTCCCAGGTATGTCAATATGTAGAAACTGATCTTGTTGAGGCCATTAGTCACAAAGGTCTAGGAAGAAAATGAGGCATTTTCTCATTTATTTTTTGCTGTATACGTACTAGGATTCCTAACATTATTATATAAATAAATACTGTAATTAGTTGCAGCCTTAGATAAAACAAAATAAATACTTGTCCTCAAACTGCTTCTGGATGCAACATCAGCACAAGCACTGTCAGGCGCTTCATGAAATGGGTTTTCGTGACTGAGCAGCTACACACATACTGAAGATCACCGTGCCAAATGCCAAGTGTTCGCTTGGGTGGTGTAAAACAGAATGGAGATGTGTTTTCAGGAATAATGAACAACACTCCACTATCTGGAAGTCTGATGTACAAACAAGATAGCAAAATTGTTATAAACCCTACAGTGCTGTGTAAAATGGACAATCCCTTTAGCCCCTAAGGTGTTAAATAGAGCCTGTCTCTTTTCAAACACTAAATTGTAATTCTGTACACTAAATAAAGCCATAGTATGTACTATTTTAATCATATACTGTGGGGCCAGTCATCTTAACTGCCATTTCTGAAGATCTGCAAGGTTATTTATCCTCACTAAATTATATCTTCCTACAGTTAAACTGCGGATTGTTCTCCTTTACAGGAATAGCCATGTACTACAGTTCAGAGTTTCTACTAGAAATATCAAGTTTAGTGGCTAAACCTCTCAATATGTGCAGAGCATGACCTTGATTTCATTATTAAAAGGGAAATAGAGTAGGAGTATAAATAGCTTGCTGCATTTTCTACAGGATACCCTGACATCAAAATGTAGCTGCTGAAAACAACAGGCAGTGTTCTCTACTGAATCAATCTGGACAGAAATGGTAAACAGAATATATATAAAAAACCTTACACAAAGAAATCATGAAGTTTATTTAGAACATTGAACTTTGCCAAATACAACACATAACAGTAGGATTTTTCTTGTTTGATATCAATTTGCAAATCAGGGGAAACTGGAGGAATGGCTCCTGCGTGGCACTGACCTGCAGACACAAAACAAAATTAAACATAAAAAAACAAAAATTCACAATTACCAGAAAACATTAAATGGTTCTTTTTTTTGAATAATGGAATGTGTATATTTAACAAGGACCAGAACATTGCTGTATCTATACACATTCCATTATTCCAAAAAAAATAATCATTTAATGTTTAATTCTGAAACGGTACATGTTATACATGTAGGTTAATTGTTGCAATTTCTGTTTGATCGATACAGTAATTGATAAGACATTATTTAACAAGGACCAGAACATTGCTGTATCTAATGTCTTATCAATTACTGTATCGATCAAACAGAAATTGCAACAATTAACCTACATGTATAACATGTACCGTTTCAGAATTATGCAAGATGTTTCCCATGAGTTTACGAAAAGACCAAAAGGTAAAACCTTAATAAAAATGGTACCCATAAAATAATTACATTACATTTATTTATATAGCACCAGCTGATTCCGCAGCACTGTAAGAGAATATAGGGTACATCTATTATCAGCACTTGCATAAAAAAAAATGCAAATACATGTAATAATTTAATTATTACACTTACACATTGAAAAGCACATACTCATGAGTAAACAGAAAATTACTATGTTCAAAAAAGAACAAGTAGTCAACTTGCACACCAAATAAGTAACTCTAATACTGCGCCAATTCAAGTTGGTGTGAAGGCTTAAGGGGTTTAACTCTTTGTGGTCCAATATATTTTTCACTAAGTGCACCAAGCAGGTCCAATTTAATTTTCGAAAAAAAAAAACCCACGCTTTTAATTTTACAGAACATACTTTTACAAAACAGTTATATTTTCTTATACAAAGCAATTAATACTATTTTAAAACCATTATGTTAGTCTAAATTATTTTTTTTATATAATCATCATCACTAAAATCACATTTAGAATTACTATGTACTAATACCGTTTTGGCTCGAATATAAGACAAGGTTTTATATTAGTCTTATTTGCAAGGTCGTCTTATAATCAGACATCAACTAGATGTCTGACTATAAGACTAAGATCCAGATCTCCCACAGCCCTGCAGGGGACCTGGATCCTCCTGTCTGGCAGCCGGGGAATGTCTGCACGATGCGTTACTGCCCGGCATTTCTGCCGGGGCTTCTATGATGGTGTACCGGGCCTGACATGACCTTCCGAGGTTCCGCCATAGAAGCCCCTGCGGAAGTTTGGGGCCGCTGCAGAGGTTGTCTGCCCGCATCACGCAGACATTCACCAGCTGCCGGAGAGGAGGATCCCCCTCCTGTCTGCAGGCATCGCATAGACGTTCACAAGCTGCCAAACAACCTCAACTGCCGCCCGGGCTTTTATGACGGCGTGCCGGTGTCACATGACCTTCCAGTGCTTAGTCATACTAGCCCTGGCAGAAGCAGAGGTGGTCTACGCGCATCGTGCAGACGTCCACCGGCTGCCCCCACTAGACACCAGGGAGTCTGAAACACGGGGGACAAGTCTGAGGATGCATTGCTAAGTCGGGGGGTGCAGAGTGGCATATAAGGAAGGCAGAATGGCATATAGGGCGATATAAGGCATATGTGGGAGGCAGAGTGGCAAATAAATGGAAACAAAAAATGCAATTTTTCTTAATCATAGTTTTTATTAAACATAAAAAAAGTTTAATGTGTTTACATTAATCTTTACTAGTAAAACTTTTTTCCTACAATTTTCAAATTTTGGGGGGTCGTCTTATAACCAGAGTCGTCTTATATGGCTAATTCTTCCTTATAATAGCGTCACCTAGCAGTCAACTAGTAAATCCGACAGCGGACCACAAGCGCTAAAATGTTTTGTTGGATATATTCCGACATAGGACTGCAAACGGTTAAAACATTTGCAAGCAGAGTGAAACAAATAAAGTCAACCAATGATGCATACTGGTTCTAAATGAATGACCATCAATGCATTTGCAGACATGTCTCATGTTCGCTAGTATGGAATCCCAGACCTCACAACCTCATGGAAGGACCTCCAAAAGCAAACTTACCATTACGGAGCACCAGTAGACTTCTGGATCTGTTCTTTTAAAATAAGAATGCTCTGTCTTTGCTCTGGTGGTAGCATTGCAATTTGATCTGGAGTTAGTTGCAGAACCTGCATTATAAGTGCAGCCTAGATGGGAAGGAAAAAAAAAAGTCAAATCATAGATGTTTGTAGTTAATTGGAATATGATGGCGATATATAAAAAGAAAACAATAATAATATTAACCCCTTAAGGACCGGGCTCATTTTTCGTTTTGTACCCTGTGGGACCGAGGCTGTTTTGACACTTTTGTGGTGCTTGTGTTCAGCTGTAATTTTCTCCTCACCCATTTAGTGAACCCACATAAATTATATATTGTTTTTTTCAGGACAAGATGGGCTTTCAGATACCATTATTTTGATCGTATCATCTTATTTACTATAAAAAAAAATAAAAAAAACATGGTGAAAAATTGAAAAAAAAACAAATTTTATGACTTTTATTTGAAAAATCTTTTACTCACCTAAAAAAGCAAGTAAAAAAACTAGCTAAGTAGATTCTACTACTTGTCCTGAGTTTAGAGATACCCAATGTTTTTATGTTTTTTTGCTGTTTTTTGTAAGTTATAGGGCAATAAGTACAAGCAGCGTTTTATGATTTCCAAATCTTTTGTAACAAATCTGGTCAGTCTGCCTCCATCTCCTCTTTGGAACATCTTTGAAGCTGGTTAACTCAATTTAACCCATTCAAACTATATATTTTTGAAAACTAGACACCCCAGGGTATTCCAAATGCTGTTATTTTAACCCTTTCCATGCACCAATTATAGAACTACACTTTGTCAAACTTTGTAATAGTATTTTTTTTTTTTTTTTCCACACAAATTGTACTTTAGTTATAGATATACAGGTCCTGGTATATGTCACTGTCAAACAACACCCCAATGTGTGTTCAGGAACATCTCCTGAGTGCAGTGATACCCCACATGCATGGGTTTGTCGGGTTGTTTCAGATTTAAAATGCCACATTTGGGAAGTGCGCTTTTTTTCTCCATTTTGGTCAGTCTGTACCTATGCCCTATCTTTGAGCTAGGCCACTCCAATTTACCCCATCAGCCATTTTTTTTTTTATATTAGACACCCCTTGGGTATTTGAAGTGCTTTTATTTTAACTCTTTGTTGAGATTTTTGAGAAATTTTAGCTTGCTCAAAATAATAAACTTTATTTTTTTATTTTATTTTTTTAATACTTTTTTTATATTTTTTTTTACACATTTTGCTGGTACTGGATGGTTCATCTAGTGACATCACTGCATAATTATTTTTAAATGTTAGCACATAATCCTGATTTTCCACCTGGGGTGGGTGCCACCCTCTTCCCCTCGTCCCCTCCTGCGCGGAGGTCTGACATGCGCTTTTTTGTGACTGCAGGGGGTCTTAAGCCGTTGGGTCAGCTTGCTACCCGCTCGCCTCCCTCTTTCACTGATGTCTTCCACTATGCACAGCTGCACAGCTTCTTTCGCTCCTTGACTCCTCAGCACAATGTGTTGCGTGCCCTCACGCGGTTTGAGGACCTTTGCGCAGCGCCCTCACTTCCTGCTCACGGTATCTCGCGTCTCTATGGCCTGCTCCTTGAGGCCTCCTACCCTGACCACCCCCCGTTTATGGGGCGGTGGGAGTCTGAGCTTCAGATTGTTCTCTCTTCTGAGCAATGGGGGAAGATCTGTGACCTTACCCGCCACTGCTCCAGGAGTAACAGGGATCAAGAGATGGCTTATAAATTGCTTGCCCGTTGGTACCGGCCCCCCTCTGTCACATCCAGATATCATCCTGACATTCCGAACAAGTGCTGGAGGTGTGATGCCGCCCCGGGCTCTCTTCTGCACTTGTGGTGGCACTGTCCCCGCATCGTTCCTTTCTGGGAATCTATTCATCGCCAGCTGGCTCATTTTACTGATAGAGAGATCCCATTTACGCCTGAATTTTTTCTTCTCCATCACATTCCGTACTCGGCGTCCTGGTTCCGGAAGTCGGTTGTCCGTCACCTCCTCACGGCTGCTAAGGCGTTGGTCCCCCTGCACTGGGGTGATCCTGCTCCCCCTACTACCAAGGAGTGGATCCTTCGGGTGGAACAGATACGGGTGTTGGAGGAGTTGTCCCTTTTGGCCACGGGGGCTGCTGAGAGGTATCAGAAAATGTGGTTCTATTGGCTGGACTTTATGTCTGGCCCCCTGGTTCGCTCTCTGCTTACCTGAATCCGCTATGTTTGCTGTCTCGCCACTTCTCCTGGATTCCCCCTCCTTTTCTTTCCTCTTTCTTTCTCTCCCCTTTTCCTACCCCCTCCTTTTTTTTTTTTTTTTTTTTTTTTTTTCCCTCCTTCCCACTCCTTATCCTTCCTACCCCTCCCCTCTGTGTCACTGTTGCTCCGTGATCAGGTTTCCCGGTCTCGTGGTGCCACGACAATTGCTCTCCTCTTCTGAGTCCTTTCCTATGTGCTAATGGGCTCCTTCTTTCTCACGCGCTTGACCCGCTGGTCCTGGACCTTGTCTCATGGTCCGCTTGTTTTGTTTCCGCGACCCTGCGGATGCTGCCTTCATTTTCCTAATTTCGCCCATCTGCCTCACACACGTTACACTACTACATGGTGTCCACCTGCTCTGCTGTTCTGGAACCTGTGTTAACGTTCGCCTGTGTGCTTTTGGATTCATTCATGCTGTGCCCTCTTTTTGAGGGACGTGTGCCTGGTCCCTTGTTTTGTTAGTTTTACATATGTCATTCTGTGTGATATTGCTCTTGCATTTCATCATGGCCCGTCTTTTGTTCTGTGACGGCATGCTGGGTACCACTCCTGTAACCTACTGTGATGCTACCTGTGTCCCCCCCCCTCCCCTTTTTTCCTTTCTGTATCCCTCCCTCGACTGTTTGAAAAACAATAAAATTTGATTTACCCTAAATGTTAGCACATTTTTTTTAATTTTTTTTTATTATTTTTTTTTTTGAATATTTTACTAATCACATCGTGATTAGAAAGCTGGGCTCCATTGACTTGCATGGTTGAATGCAGTACCTGTATTCAACCAGCAAGTGGAGCCAGAGTTCTCTAGAGGGTCTGGAGACCATCTTGCTAACTCTTTCATCTTTATTGTTTATTTTCCCGGGCCGCCGCCATCTTGCTGATGGCGAAGAACACCGGCAGCTGCGGCTGTGACCGCTCTCCGGAGCGGTCACAGCCCACCCAGAGGTAAGTGTTTGGTGTCGCTGGATGCCTCCTGATCGAGGCATTCCAGCGACACCATTTAAGTTTAGGAGGCGATCGTTGATCGCCTCCTAAACGCTTTTAAAACGGGCGTCCGCTGCCATACAATGTATGGCGGCTGTTGACGCCCCAGGGAGGGGCCAGACATGGCCCCCGATGCCGATCTCGGCCTTGCTGAATGCCTCGACATCGAGGCATTGCAGAAAGGCCGTTTAAGCGAAGAAAGTGATCCTTGATCACTTTCTAAGCTTATTTAGTTTTTTGACGGTTCAGGACCGTCAAAGGTCATTTAGTGACCTTCTTGTCATGACGGTCCTGAACCGGCAAAGGTCGCGAAGGGGTTAAAAGGGCTCATTTTTTAGTAACATAAGCAATACTGCAAAAATGTTTTATGTTTTTCCAACTTGGCATCTGGTAGGATATATACCACTTGTCCTCGTTACCATGTTAACTGTGCAGATTAACCATCTACCAGACACAAACTCACCTTCTCATGGTCCTGGGGTGTGACTTGGTTCTGTCCAGGGCTGAATCCCCCTTGGGTTGGTGCTTGAATACCAGGAACCTGGAAAAAAAAGCAAAAAACAATTTCTTACTTATTTAGAATAAAGGCCTAATCCAAGACAAAGCAGGAAAAGGAATGGCGAATTATCAAGCTTGAGACTAGCACTTGGGGGGAAAATGCTATTTCATATACTGCAATAACCGACTGAACTGTCACTAAGAAGAATTATTTTCACAATAACAGAATATAAAAATAAATGTTTAGAATAATTATAATAGAAAATGTATATCTGCCTCTTTAACTCAATATAATCACACACATCTATTTCTAATGCACAAGGGGGGGGATCTAGTGTTTAAAGCAGATTTTTGTGGCTCTAAGGGCCTATCTATCAGTACTCCAGTGTGTTGTGTGAACTACATTCTAAAGTCACATCTTGGTGACTTGCATGACTTAGCAGCTCACGAGAGTACTGATAACTCGATAGCCCTTACAAACTAGCCATGCCTCTTGATACCTGGAGATTTAACAACTTAAACCCACCAAGTAATGCACAGAAGCATCACTAGTGGGCATACTTTACAAATATATTGTTGTTGGCTCAAATTAATTTACAATCTAGAAGGTGGTGGTACACTTAACAGGTACTGCATCAGATAACTTTGCAGCTTATATATATATATATATATATATATATATATATATATATATATATATATATATATATATATATATATATATATATATATATATATATATATATATATATACACACATATATATATATATATATATATATATATATATATATACACACACACACACACACACACACACACAAACCAAAGGGAGCGGCTGCACACTCAGAGAATTTATTAATATACACAGGCTTTTATTTGCCCAGGTGCTCCAAAAATAGCCAGATATATGAAACCAAAGAAAAAATGGGCACTCACGGGTCTTTGCAGTAATGCATTAAGCACAATTTTATTTCAACCAGCACAGCCAACGTTTCGGACCGAAACGTTGGCTGTGCTGGTTGAAATAAAATTGTGCTTAATGCACTTTACTGCAAAGACCCGTGAGTGCCCATTTTTTCTTTGGTTTCATATATATGAATATAGCCTTTTTTGTGTTTCATCTACCATTTAGAACCAAGAGAAAATTGCATATGTGTTTCCAGACCTGTCTTGGTGGCTGAGGTCCTACAGATCCTGGGCCTTGCATCCCAGGCATAGGACCTCTGGGAGCTGGGCCAGGAACAGGCCCTCTGGCTTCCATCGGTCGAGGCTCCATTCCTCTGGGATCTCTACCACCTAAAGAATTAAATAATGGGTTTAACATTTCATGTATTACAGAAAAAGTATAAAATCATTTGTTATTGTGTTAAAGTGTGTCGCATATTTATGACAAAATAGAAAACGTAACCGTCAACGTTCACCTGGCCTTAGATGTCGAATGCAAAACAAGTAGCAATAATAGAGGTGGTCAGCAGCACCAAAAAAATAAACAGGTGCACGTGCCGGGCTCCCCCAGGGCCCTTAATGACAAAGATACAGACAAAGGCTCAGTACTTCAAGTTGTGAGGTGTTTTAATGCCCACACACAAACAGAAAAAGTATATTTATCAAGGTCTTTATCAAGATCATGCTACTGAATAATTTGCAATATCAAAGGTTACTTCAGTGTGCAAAAAACAAAACAAAAAAAGGCCATGTAAATGCCCATAGTGCAGCATACAGGGATGCAGAAGACCAAGAAAATTACTAGAGAGAGCATGGTGCATGCACCCTGTAGAGGACTACTTGCATGGTCTGGTGAAAACTAGGACCTGTGATTATTAAGTATGTGCACTAGGCCCCTCTAAGCCACTGCTCTTCAAGAGGCAAGGTGAATTTTACCAGCTGGAATACAGAATTCTAAATAGAACTGCAAGTTATTGATAGAAACAACAACAATTTAATGGCGACAGTTCATGCTTCCACTAATATAATGTTCTTTAACCCAAAGATAACGATATAGTTCACTTAGGTAAATGCTGCCATGTTGATATTGGTATATCTTTACGGTGGTGGTTGAGAAAAAAAGATCCTGTATCTGGGTCCTGTACCTAATATTCCTTGGGACAGAGACATAGAGCTTGTCTCAAACAACAATGGTTAAATAAGCATCCACAGTAAGATGATGCCACTTATATACGCTTTTGTTGAAACCTGCTTAAGAAATAGCAGAGCACCTCTGTGAGAACGGCTCACCTCGTGCATCCATGGGGGGCCCTCTGGGATCTATTATAGGTCCAACTCTGGCATCTCCAATCATGGACCGTGGTGGTTCTCCCATTGGTCCTCTAATATCATGGGGTGGCGGGCCTCGCTCATGGTGTAGATGAGGACCACTCTGAATAGGGGGTACCATGTATCCACGACTGATGGAGAAATAAGATCAGTGACAAATTATTTCGAGACCTCCAAAACATAGAATAGAGCCGCATTCATACAGTAATGTTGTTTTATAGCCCACACTGTTTTCTCCAAATATTCCCCGATATCAACAATGCCGTTCATGTTTCTCTCATAGAATATGTGCTACAGGTAAAGTTTTAACACATTTACAGTGCTGGGGAACCCTTATTGTCCCACAGCTACATTTCTCATATAGTACTTACATTGATCTTCTTGATATTAGATTAGTAAGCACTGTGGAGAAAAAGGAAAACTAAATCATGGGCTTTTTAGTACTACAGCGCTACCTTGGAGGCTGTTCATCACTTGTTACTGTGAGAAGAGTTCCTCCACGTGGGTCATTGGGGCCATCTCCAAGAAGCCCACGTGGTGGGACATTGGGTGCTGGAGGGCCTCGTTGAACCGGGCCTCGGGGGTCAGAAATTGGAACTGCAACAAATGTGAAACACGCATTTTTATTAACACAGCAAAAAAAAAATAAAAAAAAACCTAGCAGATTAGATCACTCTCAAGCCAGTAACAAATATCATGTAGTAAAAACGTTACTTACCTTAGCAATACCATTTTAGTAAGAGCATACCCTAAATTATGGGCACATATGTTTAAGGTGTGTATAGAAATTCCAATGAAAAATGAATCATACATCTCATTCTATACAGAGAAATGCTTAGTTTTCATTGCACTAAATTAGCATTATGAATGGTCAACTTATTTAAGTGAAACTTTCTACACCACAAGCATCTTTTAAGCTTTAACCACTTCAGGACCAGGGGAATTTTTTTTGTTTTTGCTATGTCTCTCAAACACAATTTCTATACTGGTTTTTCCCCCAGCATGGGTATCATATTCATACATGGTAAACGTGTTGTATGAATAAAAATGTATATATTAAAAAAAATCATATATACACAGTTTTATAGGTATATAACTTACACACAGCTAGTGCAAATAGGACAAAATATCAAATTCATTTAACTTGTCTGATCCGGACAAATCGTATATGAATTCTATTTATTATAATTAATGACTCGCCACGCTAACTAAAAATAGAAAGTCAAATAAAAATGCATAAACCCCTGACTTGGGACACAGGCAAACACTGTGCCCCAAGTCACTATTATTACAATCCCATCCATCTCCAACTCACAATCAGAGCAGGTTGAGGGACGCAGAGCAGGGCCGGTCTTAGTACTCTGTATGCACTTGGGCACTGCAGGGCCCCTCTGATCCAGCTGCCCCAAACAGTCACCAGGCTCCCGAGTATAATATATATTACAACATCCTGTTCTGTATCCAGGTGCCCCTTAATCCATCTGAATTGATCACAAAACCGGCTCGCTGTGTTCAGGTCATGTAATATTGCATTACATGACAGTAGAAGTGCAGCAGCTTGTAAGACCTGCTCTGAAGAAAGGCTACACACATAGTAGGCAGCTGTGTGTAGCAGGGGAAACGTGTGTGCACAGGGTTGTCTGCTTATGCGTGTGTATCAGTGTTAGAATGAGTGAGTATGTGAAGCGAGTGTACATTGTAAGAATGAGTGTGTGAAGTGTCAGTGTACAGTTCTAGACTGTGTGTTTGTTAGCATTTGGTGTGAGCCAAGAATGTGGTGCGCAAAGTGATATGGAGGGAGTAAAGCACTGACAAAGCTGTACAGAATAGAGGCAGATCCATGTGCTGTCTGTGTACCAGGCACAGCTGTCCCTGCACAGGAACTCATTTGCTCTGTTGGGTACAGCTTCTTCACTGTTCAATCCTGCTAGGCTTTAAAAATATATACGCTATGCAAACAAATGAGGGAGGCACAAGATTCTATTCTTGCCTGGGGTACCACTTTGTCTGGGACTATCCTGAGGCAGAGAAGGAATCACACGTACCAAAATGTAAGCGGTCGACTGTAAGCAGACCACGTAAAGCTGTCAGCAATGATGCCCTCGAGATTGCATGGATCGTGGAAAAGTGGGAGTGAGTTTAACCCTTGACATACCATGTAAACATACCGTTCCATCTACTACCTGAATTTTTTTTTTTTTTTTACTGTGTACAGCATTACAAACACCGCCCCCCCCCATACTGCGAAAAGGCTGATGGGATGTAATGCTTGTCATATGACATAAAAGGCGACACTGGTAGAAGCTGAAAAGGGTTAAAATTTCTGTTTGATAATGTATTCAGAGCACAGAAAAAAAAAAAAGATACAGATTTGTTAAGGTTTGTTTGCTTAACATGCCAAGGAGCTCAACATATTGTCTAACTGGAACAACACCTTAAACCCCTGAGTCAGCTATAGTGATTTTGGTATATGACCTGAACCATTTATTTGGGCAATGCCCCAATATGATAATGCTTTAATTATATTTATGGGTCTAATTTGGTATCCAGTAAATGTTTGCAAACATAGAGCAATCAGCAGAAGCATTCCAATAGTTTCCAATGGCAATTGGTCCTCTGTCTCACTATATTCTATACCTCACGCTATATCCACTCTATTCCAAATCAGGGGCATTCGGGTACTTAGCATGCAATAAGGCTAAAGAGCAGACAAAAGGACACCAAAAAAATATGGCATGCACATGAATCAGAAACTTCCGCTACAATATATAAAAGGTATTTAAAAATGGTTAATGGGACTAAAGTAGTATGGTACCCATTTAAGTGGTTTTGCAAAAGGGGTACCTGGTACTCGCTCTATTGGAGCAGGCACTGGAGTGGGCACAGGAGAGTGTTGTAGGCTCCCTTCAACAGGCAGCATGGAAGAAAAACAAAAATAAAAGAGGAAAAAAAGGTTGAAAGAAAAAAAAAAAGACTAGTCAGTAATATTTCATGTCATATTAGTCAGAAAACACAAGAGGTAATAGATTATGAGAAGCGTTAAACATTTAAAAAAAAAAAAAGCAGCAAAAGACAATCACTAACTACTTAGCTATTACTTCAGTATAAACAAATACATGCACTTTTGTCTCATTCTGGCATCTACATTATGTTCCGGCACTATGTATCACAACAAAGGCTCTGTCAGACAGGATTTATTGCACTGGGCCCTGAACGTGAATTTATTTCCGCTTAAGATAAAGATCAGATTAATTTTCTTACAAATATACAAAGACAGATGTATATCACAGCAACACTCATATGTACGAAGTACATCACACTTCATACACAAAGTATTTAAACTTTTATATTGTATCTCATAGTAGCACCCTCACAGAAACAACCCTAGTAAAACTAGTGATTTCGCCACATTACATCCTCTCTGATCTGGTTAATGGGGGAAAAGTACACCGTACCCGTTTAACCAAGTCCAACGTCTTTGATTTAGTCTAATTAGGAAAGTACATCAGACACCAGGACTTCAGTAGCACTGCCATAAACCATCACCTCAGTCTGGCAAATTCCACTCACATCAAATGACTACCTATACAACATATTAATGCTGAAAAGATAACTTCTATTTCCATGGACCTCCCCTTAAACCATCAACAAATTATATTTGTGTTACTAAAACTGTTAAATGGAGACACTTCATTCCATACAATGATATTGGTGAAACTCAAAGGAGAAGAATTAAGAAGGAATCCTCCTGTATATACACACACTATTCAAAAAAATAAATAAAAGTCAATGTCACTTTATGTATCATACTTTTAAAAGCTCAGCCCACCAAGCCTACATAATGTAGGTTAAAGATGTATATGTGTAGTAAACTCACATTGTGTGTGTATACGTGCATTTAGGTTTCTGTTCTTTGGATCTAAATAGTTTTTTCTTGTCCATTAAGTTAATAAATTCTTTCATGTACCGCTTATTACATCTGCTATTATACTTCAGAGTAATCTCTCCGAGTCCCTTCATATTTACATTACTATGGATTGTATTTTATCATATACCAAAAAGACAGCTATAAATATTGCAGTAGTTTTGATACAATGGGGGGGGGGACTTTACTTTCTGCATCATAGAAGCTAGAATGGTAACATTTTTTGAAATGTACTCCAAATATAGTCCAATTATGTCAAGAACATAAGTGTTAAGTGATATTCTGGAAACATTATCCACATATGGTATTACCTTGAGATCTCTCCAAAGGCATGGCTCCTCCTGGTGGCATTCCAACCTGTGGCTGTAAAACTGAAGAACATAAGACAGGTGTTAGATCTTAGCATTCTCCCAAAACTGTAATAATTCCATATGTAGTCTACAGATATTGGAGCACCAGCAGCAAACACATATTTAGCAAGGGATTTTGGTGTGTATTTAATAAAGAGGACGTTGCGCAGTTGCAGTTTCATCTCACTGGCATTACCAAGGGCTGAACACAGCGAGCTTCTGCCCCAAGCATATTTAAATCAGCAAGATTTCTTAAGCGGACACTGCACCGACTATGCATTATGCATTGCGTGCTCAGCTATTCTTGCAGAAAATTTACATACTCACACATATATTTATGTATTTTATACGTATGTTATTTTGGTGTAGAATTTGAACGCAAAAAAAAAAAAGTTTTTTTTTATATTAAAAGAAAACATGATGCACTTGCAGTTACTACGAACATTTGTTTAGGCTGAAGACCTCAGTTCAGATAGCATTACGATAAGAGTTTAAGGACCATCAATACTCTAAGTTACACACCTCCTTGTAGGACAGATCCTTGTCCGGGATTCCCCATGGGTGTAGGAACACCACCCTGCATAGGCATTGACTGCATCATAGGGGGAGCTCCATTCACGTGCATTGCACCCTAACAACAAGTCATGCAAAAAAGATCAGTAGGTGTTAATCATTTACAAACAAAAATTGTAATACACAGGATGTGTACAGCTTTAGTGCTGCAACAACTAATCAATAATGAAAATCGTTGTCAACGAATTTCACTATCGATAAGTTGAATCGATTTTATCAAATATAAGATCAGGGTTTTTTCAGAGAAAATGCTCTGAAAAATAGCCCTCATTTTATAATCCGGCCTCAAATAGAGGTCGGACTATAACACTAAGATGCAGATCCCCGCAGGGCTGCAGAGGACCTGGATCCTCCACTCTGACAGCTGTGCGATGCACGCAGACATCCTCCGCTAGTGTCCTCCGCTTCCGCGGGGCTTACGTGACAGAGCACCAGCATGACATGTCCTTCCGGTGCTCCACCATAGAAGCCCCGGCAGAAGTACCAGAGAGCAGGGGCCGAGGTTGTGTCTGCGCATTGTGCAACGTCCGCCAGCTGCCAGAAAGGAGGATCCGCCGCAGCTCTGCAGGGGACCTGGGCTCAGATGTGCATAACTGGGGGGGGGGGGTTGGAAATGAAAACAAGAAATGCTTTTTTTCTCAGTAATTTATTCTGCTGCTTGTTTTTAACATCCATTTGGGTATGAATATGGCATTGTTTAATGATTTATAAGAGTGTATGGTAACAGAATTTGCCCAAAGGCTCTGGACTTACCACTGGTTGCGGTGGGCCACCGGGGACATTCTGTGGATTATGGGGTACATTAGGTCCTTGAACTTGTTGACTACCAGGCACCAAAGGGGGGACAATTGTGGGACGGTGCAATATTTTCTGAATACAGAAGTAAAGTATATTTCAACATTCATTTCTTATTTTTACTCACAAATTTAGGAAAACACAAGTAACACATTGTAGTCCAATGCTCATTTTTTTGAGGCAGAGCCCTATTCTTAAGTATGGCACCTTGCAAAGACTAAAAGAAAAGGTAATTGACAAATCTTTTCTCCAGGCAACAAACTGGAGGTATAAAAAAAAACCAAAAAAAAAACAAAAAAACAAAAAAAAAAACCAGTATCTTTTAATGCCACATTTTCCACATGAGGTTTTTTAGATGATGCTAAAAAGATTAATTGCATAGCTACCTAAAACATAATAAGCACAAGAGAATCTATTTTAATAGATAACATTAAAGTACTGATTAGTTGCTTTTCTGGCCTGCGTCCATCTATGCAAGGGGCTCCTGTATTGTTTTTTTAAAGGAATGCACAGCAAGGGACCAGAGTGGGAAAGCTTTAAAATGGTCACCAAGTAAAGTGGGACATTATGGCATAAGAGACTTAAAGAAATATTTATCCAACCAAATATCAGAAATCAAATTAATGAACATGTCACAGTACACGCTGTGGTCACATAAAAAAAACAAACAAACAAAAAAAAAAAAAACGAACTCATGTTAGAAAAACACATCAACTAAAACTAAACACCAAGGAAGTGTTACAACATAATAGTTTTTACTTGATTGAAATTGATGAACTTAACCTTGTTTCACTGCACCAAATGAAAAATTCCATAGTAGTATGCTTGAAAAACAAAAAAGCCTCAGCTACTGAATGTCAAAAATAAAATACACTAGTTTATTAATGGTCAAATATGTTTTTTTTTTTATATAGTGGATCTGGGACACACTCTTAATACTGCTCTTATTTTTGTCACTTTAATAAATTGAGCACTTACCACAGCAATTTCTGGATCTACAATCCTCATAACTACTTGAGCCTGTAGCAGGGCATAGGCTAACTGAGGATTCTGCAATAACATATTTCGAGCCTCCTGAGGACTGTTCTGCACACACAGCTGGATGGAGCAAAATATACATTATTCATTTCAGTGCTACAGATCAAAGGCAAAGAGAAGCAAACTCAGCAATAAATGGCAGATTATAGCAGCAATGACAAACAAAACTTCATCTAAGAGATTATAAAACTTTAGTAACTGAAACATGCAAGACAAGCCATGTTGGGCATTAAGGGTCTCCTGAACATAAGAGAAGGTTCGAGTAAAGGTTTGAGAGATCTAATAAAAGAGGAAAGGGGTACAGCTTATAGACTAGATGAGCCAACGGACATTTAATCTTCATGAGGGTAATGAAATAAAATGTTACTAATGCAAAATAGATATCTTCAATAATATGGTAAACCAAATAGTCAAAATAAGGAAAAATAGGTAACTTTTTTTCTTAAAAAGGTCTGACTCTTTCATTAGAAGTGAATTCATCAAACATGTATTGTTTTAAAAACGCATGCAGAACAAGTTTAGGTTACAGCTTAGAGGACACCCATTCTGGCTGAGGATCATGGTAGTTGTAATCCACAAGAGCTCACGTATTTTTATTTATTGTTTTATATAGCGCCATCAAATTCCGTAGCGCTGTACAATGGGTAGACAGGACATAACAAGTAACATGTAATATAACAAATTGACTTACAGAGACAACAGGTGAGGAAAGCCCTGCTCAAACAAGCTTACAGTCCACACTATACTACGATAATATATTAATGTAAACTTGTGTATGGGTGTTATACACCAATCAGCCAGAACATTCTGACCACTGACAGGTGAAGTGAATAGCACTGATAATCTTGTTATGTCACCTGTCATGTGGTGGGATATATTACGCAGCAAATTAACAATTTTGTCATCAAAAACTAGGCAAGTGCAAAAATCTGAGCGACTTTCACAAAGGCCAAATTGTGATGGCCAGATGACTGGGTCAAAGCATATCCAAAACTGGAGCTCTTGCGAGGTATCCCCGCTCAAAAGTAGCCAGTGGCCACCAAAAGTGGTTCAAGAAAAAAAAAAAAAGGGGCGAACCGGTGACAGGGTCATGGGTGACAGAGGTGCATTGATGTAGGTGGGGGGTGAAGGCTGGCCTGTGTGGTCAATTCCAACAGACAAGCTACAAGTGTCAGAACACACAGTGCATCATAATTTGTTGCGTAATTTGTTGCGTATGGGGCTGCCCATGCTGATCCCTGTCCACTGCCGAAAGTGCCAACAATGGGAACCTGAGCATACCAACTGGACGAAGTTGGCCTGACCTGATAAATCATGTTTTCTTTACATTATGTGGATGGCCGGGTGCGTTGCTTAATTTGCCACCAGGATGCATCCATGGAGGCCCCACCTTGCAATTTACAGGACTGAAGGGATCTGCTGCAAACGTCTTGGCACAGATAACACAGTAGACTCCATGCCTCAATGGGTCAGGGCTGTTTTGGCAGCAAAAGGGGGACCTACACAATATTAGGCAGGTGGTAATGTTATGTCTGATTTGTGAGTTTATTCATTTAATGCATTGTGGTGGACATTCTGTTTTTCTCCCAACATGCTGAAAAGTTGATAGAGATACAGAACATTTACCAAAATGCAGTACAGATGCGAAGCCGTCTCTTACCATTTCAGTACTAACTAATTGTTTCCAGGTTTGGCAATACATTGTGTGTGCCCTGAAATGTGGCTGGCTCGCCGAGTCACTGAGCCCTACTGCATGATTCTATTGCTCCACAGATGATAAAAAATCATGAGAAGACAAATGGTGGCACCATATCACAAAGATAAATAATAATGTCTGAATCTGATAAGTCAAATGCAACCGTCAACCTGAAGGGATTGTTCCTCATGCTTATCAGGAAACAAGGAAAGTGCCCTGTGCAAGCCAATACCTTCATCTGTTTCATAAGCTCAAACATCTGTTCTGGAGGTAGACTGGCCACAGCTCTGCTGATAGATTCTGGTGCATCCTCAGGGGACACTGGATCACCATATGGGGACTCTATAATTGGGGCACCTGTTCCCAGACCTGTAATGAAGAAAAATAAATAAAAACACACCAAAAAAATTGTTACCTCCATTTGGACAACGTTAGCAGTATATCAGACTTAACTAATAATGCAGTGTCATCCATAAAGTACACATTTACCCTCTAACGCTGCTTCGGAATAGAAGATCAGTTTATATAAACAAGTAAAATTCTTACTTTTTAGTTCTTCCTTGTTTTTCTCGCTTGCTGCATTGTCCACCCTTAGAGCTCTTCCACTAAATTCCCGGCCATTTAGGTTGCGCATGGCACTCAGCGCAGTTTCCTGGTCCTGGTACTCACAGAAGCCATAGCCCTTAGGTTTCCCAGTCTCTCTATCATACACAAGCCTAATGAGAGAGACACATGCATACTAAAAACCAGTAGCACTCAAAACATTTGTGCAGCTATACAGGAAGGGGAAAAAATACACGAAATAAAAGTGCACAGCATGTTAATGTGCAAAAATAAATCCAATGACTTCTAATGCACATATAGTGTTTGTGAGCACGTAACACTGGGCCCCTACGTAGGCATCTCTATTCCAGCCTATTTTCTTGCATGCTTTTTCCTTTCTAATCAACAGAGGGTGTAACAGGCCATCATTCAACAGCCATTCTTTTACAATCCCAGACAGCCAGCTAAAACCTGGTGGCACACGAGTATAGGCAAGGCATCTGAAACCATAGTGTTCATATATAAAACTAAGTAACTCCTAAATCAGCGACGTATAATTTACCATAAGACTAGAGGGGTGGCTTTATGGTTGGTGGTTTGCTGATTTACATTGATAGGGTTACATGGCTACTGGTATACTGAAGCAATTCAGTGCATACCCAGTGAAAACCATTCAAAAACACCAATCTAAGCCAAAAACATTGATACTGGTCAGATTCTGTGTGTGTGCGTGTATGTGTTTATGTGTATATATATATACACACGCGTGTGTGTTTTACCAGGGGGTCATACAAGAAAATAAAAACATGAATTGGGAAGAGAAAAGTAAGCTAGTCTTACCTAAAACTGACAACAGGCCCCACTTCAGAGAAGATATCCTTTAGCTGTTCCTCTGTGGCTTCATATGGTATGTTTCCCACTAAAGATACAGCATACAAGTCAAGAAATCAGAATACAGAATATATAAATTGCTTTAGAATAGATATGTTATACAATAGGTATTGGATTCTTGGTTAACCACATCAGATGGGACACATATAAACATTGGTATGAAACATTATTACGGAACCAGTACATGGTTCTTGACGTCTACCAGTACATGGTTCTTGACGTCTACCTTTATATCACCCGCGCTGTAAGTACCGTAGGTTCATAACAATATAGAAAGAAACATGCAAGCATGTCATTGATTTATCAACTTAATGTTGTTGGTTAATATTATCATTTATAAACACAACGCATCGGCTGGCATTCTGAAAATAAAAAGTAACTGACAGCAAACAAACTATTCACCCCATCTAGTCTGCTAAATCCTGCTGTAAAAACCTTTAACTTTATTTGATCCGTGTCTATTCTGGAATACAGATTCAGTACAACCTCATGCCCACCCTTAAATACGCTCACTATACTAACCTCTGCTGGAAGGCTGCTCCACATATCAATAACCACAAAATTAATATTAGTATGCATACGGCACACACGCTAATCCGATCACAAGATTTAAAAGGCACATTCGGTTTTACCAAGACTCGTACTATCTTGCCTCATCTTCGAAATTATTTATTGCGGTTATCTTATCTCATAGAAATAAAGAGGTGTAATTTTCTGTGACCAAAACATCTCACTGAATTTCATACCGAATACAGATCGCAGGGATCTATCCACCGCCGGATCTCGCACACCAAGACCCGCCATCACAACAGAGAAACACTCATGCCCGTTTTACAAATCCTTCCCTTCAAACTCTCTTTCCGGTCCAGCTGCGTTATAATTCCCCGATAGACATCCTTTTGAGTTCCTTTTGGTGGACTTCCGGTCGGGTTAAAAAAAGGCTTTCTTAGTAGCGAAGTGTTTGTTTTATACGTTTAATTTCGGAGAGTTGTTATTTCTTTTTCTTTGACATTTATCTTAGCTCCTTCTCCTCTTTAGGCGGGTATGTTATTTTCCCCATTTGTAGACAACCCCTTTGTTTTTACATCGGCAGGAAATAAATGCTTGAATTATGAAAGGCGAGTAGGCATCAAAAAGGTTATATGAAGCTTACAAGACAAAATGGGAAATATTACAGAAATCAACATCAATCACACAAGAAACTATGCGCAGTGCAGTCCAACCATGTAGGAATTAATAGGAAGTCACACGATGTAGGCATTGTTAAAACATTCGTGTGATTGCTGATGAGAATGCAAACTAAAACACGTGACTCCTGAGTTTTGATTACTGATATATGTGATCGCATAACTCCAATTATGTGCCATTCATATATTTGTGATTTGTTCTCCATGTAATGCCAGGTGGGTCATGGAGGCGGAAGAAAACCGAGAGTCAGAGATCCCAGCTCTCCTCACAGAAGCTGCCTTTTCACAGAGATACAGGTAAAATACCAGATTCAATTCTTTTGGAATATCTAAATATAAAACTGCAGTCTAGGCTGTAAGCAGGACTTTCCTCAAACATGCCAATGGGGTTGCAGAAACTGTAGATCATTGCTTATGACTGTAAAATGTACTGAACAATATACTAGTGTTGTTAAATATGAAATTACCTTTTTGCTATTAAGTGTGTGGCTGGATTATAGAACACCTCTTAGTGGTAAATGAATGCTATTTAATGTGACTAAAATACAGAAAAAATACCCTATCTTGTTTTTCTAAGAGAGCATCTAGAAAAGACGGGAATTCTGGATGGACGCTACAGAGCGCAAAAACTCACAGAGGGTACCGTGGCCCTTCCAGTAATCAAAGAGAAACTCAGCACATCTATACAGGAAGAGCTTATGACCGTTGTAGCTCCTGGGAGTTCATGCAAGGAAACACTGATAAAAGTAAGAATACTCTGCTTATTTTGTAGTAGAGATTAAGCAGTGGAAGCCAACACAGTTTCACTCACATTTTTATGTGAGAAACAGTATAACTTGTACATGGAATATCATTTCAGATGCAGATGCTGATATTTAACCCCTTAAAGACAAAGCCCGTACATGTTTAAAAAGCATTGTTTTCAATGGGTTTAGGAACTGCCCATTAGGCTTTAAGTGAATTTTTTTGGTAAGAAAAGCTTAGATGCCCTCACAGCAACTCCTGTAGTGTAGACAAGCACCGGCTGGGCTAGCATCAAATTGAACTAAACTTTTATTCAGATTCATAAATACCGTATTGGCCCGAATATAGGCCGCACTCCCCCCCCCACACTTTAAGTCTTTAAAGTGGGGGTGCGGCCTATATTCGGGGTCTAGCAGTCCCTGGCGCCAGGCAGGCAGCGGGGTTAGTATACAGATCCCCCGCAGCGGTGCAGGGGACCTGCATCCTACTCTCTGATACGCTCAGACAGCCTCCTCTGCCAGCACTTCCCACGGGGGGAGTGCCGGCACGGGAGATTGTCTAAGCGCATCGCGCAGACGTGCAGCAGCGATGAGCGTGAACGACCTCCACTGCCGGCACGTCTGGTCGATGTGCTTTAACAATCTCCCTTGCCGGGAATTCCCACGGGGGGAGTCCCGGCAAGGGAGATTGTTAAAGCACATTGTGCGGATGTGCCAGCACCGGAAGTTTACGCGTATTGCGTAGGTGTCCCCTGCCGGCCCCGCAAGACACACGGGAGTCTGCTTTGGTAAGTCGTGGGGGGGGCACATCTTGGGGGCAGAGTGGCAGCGTATCTCGGGGGGGGGCAGAGTGGCAGTATATATCGGCTGGAGGGCAAAGTGGCTGTATATATCGGGTGGAGGGCAAAGTGGCACCATATCTCGGGGGGGGCAGAGTGGCAGCATATCTATTCTACATTTTTTTTTCCCTTAAAAAAGCACCTAACTTTAAGCGTGCGGCCTATATTTGGGTGCAGCCTATATCCGAGCCAATACGGTACATGTTAAAAGTCCCACACACAAGAGTTACAACATCTGCTGACGTGACACATTGTGTCCACAGATGGAATTAATCACATGGGTGCATAGGAAGCACTGAAACCAGTTTAAATACCACCCACCAAATAATAAGTCACATATGCACCAAAACATGCATAGACTCAAGGGATCTCTTGTGCAAGTAGATGGGGCTCTTGATGATGTTATGAGTACTTCATTGGGGCCCTATTATATATAAATTACATTTGTCTATTTCTGATAACCGTGCCTAAACGGCAGCTATTCCCCCATGTGATTGGTAAGCATACTTCATGAGAACATTGTTATATTTAAAAGAATAAAGAATGTCCATCAAAAAGAAATGATGATGAGGATTTTCAGGATGAGATTTACACCGTAACGGCATTTCCCTGTTTAACGAAGTCAGCAGTGTTTATTTTTTATTTTTTGACTATGACTTTCAGAATCCGGTGCTATCGAAGCGGGCCCGGATTAAGTCACCAGGCCAGAAGTTGCGTAAGGACTTGTACGAGCTTGTAGAAAGCCATGGTTTTGCCTGGGGACGAGAGCTTGAGCGGGACCTACCTCACGCATGGCAGGTGCATGGGGATCTGGTTGTTCTCAATGAAGACTGCTTCACCGACCCTTTTTGGAAACAACTTGGTGTGTATGTTATGATCTAAGAATTGTGTATTATGCACAATGCAGTTGTGTATTGCTGATTTTAACAAGAAGTAAGCAACCTCTTACTTTTTGTATATTTTGTTTGCGATCAACTCCAGGCTCTGAGCTTTGGATGAATGTGGCATCCTCAATGGGCGTTAGACGCTTAGCAAAAGAAGGCCGCATTCTGAACGATGGTGTGAGATCTCCCAATGTAACCTTGCTACTTGGTGATAGTGAATGGGTGGAGCATATTGACAATGGAATTAGGTGAGTTGTGTGAGTTATAAGCAGGCATTAACTATTTCCTCTATGTCCATCACTTACCCACCTATTTAATGTTTGTCTATTATCTGGAACTGTACCATCTGCCTTCAAGCATGCGCTTATCACACCCATTCTAAAGAATCCTTCCTCAGATCCCACCTGTTTGACTAACTACCGCCCTATCTCTCTGCTTCCTTTTACCTCTAAGCTGCTTGAACGGATTGTGTACAATCGCCTCACAAACTTCCTCTCCTCTAATTCCCTCCTTGACCCTCTACAGTCTGGTTTCAAACCCCTTCACTCTACTGAAACAGCTCTAACAAAAGTCTCCAATGACTTGCTCTCTGCCAAAGTAAAAGGTCACTTCTCTATTTTGATACTACTGGATCTCTCTGCTGCTTTCGATACTGTTGATCACCACCTTCTTCTAGACTCACTTGCTTCTATAGGCATTCTAGAGACAGCTCTCTCCTGGATCTCCTCATATCTGTCTAACCATTCCTTCTCTGTCAACTTCTCTGGCAAGACATCATCGCCCCTTCCACTTTCGGTTGGTGTCCTCCAAGGTTCAGTCCTTGGCCCTCTGCTGTTCTCTCTTTATACTTCCTCTCTTGGCAAACTAATCAACTAATTTGGCCTCCAGTATCATCTATATGCAGATGATACCCAAATCTACCTGTCTTCTCCTGATCTCTCTTCATCTTTCATGTCCCGTATTACCAATTGCTTGTCTGCTATTTCTTCATGGATGTCACAACGCTACCTGAAACTGAACTCATTATCTTCCCTCCCTCCATCTCCACTACCTGAATTCTCTATCACCATTAACAACACGACTATCTCTCCTACTAACCAAGCCCGATGCCTTGGGGTCATCCTGCCGCTTGCACCTAAAAAAAACATCTCTTGTATCCGCCCATTCCTCACCCAAGAATCCACAAAAACTCTGGTTCATTCACTTATAATTTCCCATCTTGACTACTGCAACATTCTTCTGGTTGGCACTCCACTGTCTCGACTCTCTCCTCTACAGTCTGTCCTAAATGCCGCTGCTAGGCTCATCTTCCTTGCACGTCGCTCCTCTTCTGCTTCCCCCTCTGTGAAACCCTCCACTGGCTCCCAATTACCTTTAGAATTAAATTTAAAATCCTGGTACTGACATATAAGGCCATCCATAATACTGTTCCTCCATACATTTCTGACCTCATTAGCAAATACTCTTCTACTCGATCCCTACGTTCTTCCCATGGGTTAAGGCTTTCCTCCTCACTTATCACCTCTTCCTTTTCCCGTCTACAAGATTTCACTCGAGCTGCCCCATATCTCTGGAATCTACCCCCAAGGAACCTCTAGCATTCACCCTCCCTCCCCGACATTCAAGAAACATCTAAAAACTCACTTCTTCAGAGAAGCATACCATCTCAGCTGCTAGAACTTCCTTGTCATCGATACAACCACCACACTACCTCTCACCCTTTCTCTATGCCTTATGTTTGTCACCCCATTTCCCTCTAGATTGTAAGCTTGCGAGCAGGGCTCTCTCCACCTAATGTATCGGTTTGTCTTAGTCTGTCAATTCTTATCTTGTCACGTCCCTTGAATTTATGTATTGTATTAAGCGCTGCGTAAACTGTTGGCGCTATATAAATAAAAGATAATAATAATATTTCCTCCAATGGCATATGTCACTATTAACAGGTATACATTTGATGTCACCAAGTGCATGTTTTCTGCGGGCAACATAGTAGAGAAGCAGAGGATTTCGTCTTTTTATTGCTCTGGTGAAGTAGTGGTGGATCTCTATGCAGGTGAGGTATGTTCTCTATTAGAAAACTGAGACAGCAGAAATATTGAATTAAGTTTTTATGGAAAACACAAAAAGTCTGAATGGAGCCATGTCAAACTAAATAGAAGCATCATCACATCTTGGTCACAACTACCGTGATTCAGGACTGCTGACAGCAGAAGTTCTTCACCCTGACGCACCTAGCAAAGGGTTGAGTCCTAAAATAAGCAGACTTGAACTTAGATTATCCCAACAGGGAGGAGGCTTATGTATAGGCAGGTGTAAATAGTCTGATTGTAGGTAGCACTACAAGAGTAGCCAGCTACATGTACAAGTAATCTGCAGGTGAATGCCAGGACAGGTGCGCAGAGCTGGTAGTTAGCCAATGCTGATTTTGGCACACTAAACGAGGTAATCAGACAAAGCCATGTAATCAGACAGAGCGGGTAGTCAGGATAGTCAGGTCTGGTACACAAATCAGCACAAGTCAGCAAGGTACAAATTCGTAAGGCAGGGAGTAGTAAGACAAGCCTGGAATCAAATTTCAGGAACGGATATAGAAATTACGATAAGCAGGACCACACAAGGGTGTTTTTTTTTTTGTTTTTTTTTTTTAAACCTGGCGCCTAGCCTGCCCTGCCCCTTGCTGTGCGTCACAAGTGCGCCCCATGAACAGACTGGAGAGAAGTGATATTAATACTTGAGTTTTAAAATACTAGTTATATTAAGCATACATCTTTTGTCTACCCTCTTTTTAGGTATTGGATATTTTACCCTGCCTTATCTAGTTCATGCTGGTGCCTCTTTTGTCCATGCTTGTGAGTGGAATCCACACGCTGTAAAAGCTTTAAAGCAAAATCTGGTGCTTAATGGGGTGGCTGAGAAATGCCAGATCCACGAGGGTGATAACAGACAGGTAACAATTACAGCCAGACTTGTTAGCTAAAGATGTGTTCTTAGACACTTAAAAGTTTCTCTGGTACACACCCTTGCCACTTTATTTTTTAGGTTATGTTACTGTCTCATGTTGAAATACCAATTTCCTTAGCCTCTATGTGGCACCCTTACAAGTTAGGTGTCTGTGATTAATCAATAATGACTTACAATAAAAGAGGACTCCTTCCCTTTACTCACTGAAGGACAGGCCTTGTCTCCACAAACTTGGTTTATTGTCGGGACCGGGATCTATATTTTCAATTTTTTTTCTTTTTTTTTTTTTGCTGTTCAGTAAACATATGGAGCAGAGGAGGTTATTTTTAGGATATGAAGTGATATACTTCACCTTTACTTGATTCTGGGCTGCCTCTTTTAAATCCACCAGGGGAAATGGTCATGATGTGGCTCTGCATTTCAGGGCACTGTGCAAAAAGCCTTTCAGGATAGCAAGCTGATATCATATGCCCCCCTTGCCCCATGAAGCAAAAAGTCTCTAGAATTATGGAAGTCTCATCTGCTTCTGATATTGGTGAGGATGAATATGTTGTTTTGGATTATACTAAATCCCCAAAGGATGAACATCCTTAGGATGCATTGGCTGTGTTCCATGATGAGGAAGTGACCAAGCTAATCAAAGCTGTCAGTTGATTCAACTTCCAAGAGCAGCCCTTGTAACATTCCTTTTGTAGAAAGAGCATTGTGCTGATCACATTTACGGTAGATATCTTACTGAAAAAGATAATGAAATAGCACCGCCACAGAACAATTTTATTTTGGTGGCACCGGTCCAGGATAAAACAAGATGTTTCTGATGCCAGATATTTACAACCGGTAGGAGGAAGATTGTCGTCTTCTTTTCAGAATGGAAAACTACAACAACAGACAATTTGGTGATTGAATCAATAAGAGATAGTTATACGATAAAATTGCTAAAGCCTTCAGTCCCAAGATTTATCATTTCAAGCCTAGACCTCCAAAATAGAGCGTTGCTCCAAACAGTACAACAAACTATCAAAAAAGTTGTTGGGGAAACCTGTTTCACTGATAGAACACTGTCAAGGAAAGTTTTCCAGGAAAAGTTCCAGTTCGAAAATCAAATGGCAGCGTCAGACCAATTTTGGAGCTATGATTTGTTTGTAACAGTTTTCTCAAGTATAGAGTCTATTCTGCGCACAGCCCTTCTATCAACAAGAGATATTGGATGGTCTTCTGGATCTAAATGATGCATATTTACATGTTCAGGAAAATGACATAAAGTTCCTTCGCTTCACCTATTGGATAAACGAAAAACTACATCTTCAGTTCATGGTATTACCATTTTGACTCACCGCACTCCATCCGTGATGGAAACACCGTTTAAGACAGAGGACCAGAAGATTGCTTATTTGTGTGGAACACTTTGAAAATTTCCTCCTGAAGAAGCGGGCCAATTTAGGGAAATGCTTTCAGGGATGGAAAACTGCCATTTCTGAATGGTGGACTCTTATTTGTTCCAGCTGTACAGATGTTCTGCTGCTATTTTGCGTATTTTGCACTTTTTAGAGTGCGATATATATTGTAAGCGTCTCGTCTTAATATCATTGTGTATATTCAGTGATACAGCGCCAATGGGTTTTTATTGTTTATTTTTAGAATCATAGAGTTAAATAAACTTTTTTGATAACCCTGTTTGATCCTGGAAACTTGTGAATGCATAAATATCACTCCCCCTTGATATATTTTGCTGTCACGATATTACACTATTGTTATTTATATTTTTCTCTTTATGTAATTGGTTCCCAATTTTGTTTATGATAGGAGTGCTGCATGAGCTCCCAGCAGAGTGCTGGATTTACTATTTAGGAGGTTATTAGATTCTAGGTATCCATCACCTGTGGTGTTTGTGTGTGTTTCTGATCATTGTATTAGCAGCAAAGCTGAAAAGGCAAAGGTATGCATGTATACCTTGACAACTGGCTCATAAAAGCACCATTAAGAGACATTCAATTTCTCCATGGTTAGCTAAGAAATTGGGAAAATCAAATCTTTAGTCTGTAAGAGAGACTCGAATTTTAGGCATGATTTTAAATTGTATCTCAAAGAAAACTCATATGTCTCAAAGAAGAATAAGATTTATATAAATTGGAAGTCCGGAAGTTATGGCAGTCTTACGTTTGCAGAATCTGACATGCCATGAAAAGTTTAGGCTACCTCACAGCAGCAATTCCTGCAGTTAATGGGCAAAAACACCCTTAAGGTAAATACAGAAGGAAAAAGTAACTCAATGTGACAGGCCTCCAGATACACAGGGTGCCAACATATGCATCTCAAGAGAAGTTCATTCCTCCCTAAAGCGATGGGAGCTTGATCAAGCTCTTAAAAAAAGGCCTGAGATGAATGATACTCATGACAAACAGTTCTGCCATCGTAAACTAAATGTATAGTCCTTCACAATTTGATGTCATCTGCATCAATGGTCTGGTTACCAAGGGGTCATTTCTCTTGTTCACCAATGACAGAACCTTCATAGTTGAGCTGTGGTCTAGAAAAAGTGTGTCCCTATTGCTATTTTGTTATCTTTTTATGGCAAAACTGTCCAAAAATGTACTCCATGCAATATTTACTAAAACCTGTTCTATTGGAATATCTTAATTTAAAAACATACTTGTGTGAGTAAAGTCAGTAAGAAAAAACAAAACATCTTTATTTCTCTTTAGTTGTCGTTGCAAGGTGTGGCTGACAGAGTAAACCTGGGCCTTATCCCCTCCTCAGAAGCAGGATATCCGGTGGCTTGCAGAGTTTTGAAGGATAGTGGAGGAATACTACATATTCACCACAATGTGGAGAGCTTCACTAAACATATGGCAGAGAATAGATGTGATACCGAAGAGGATTCCAGAAAGCAAAGAAGAATGGCTTGGATTCAATGGGCAGAGGCCGTTGAGGCTCAGGTCCGTGCCTTGCTAGTAGAGATCAAGGGGAGCCTATGGCAAACAAATATTTTACGTGTAGACAAAGTTAAGTCTTATGCCCCTCATATAGACCATGTTGTTTTGGACTTAGAATGTAGACCCTTGGTTTAACCATGAAGCCAAATTTTCATAGAGGCTAAAAAAAGTTTCTTGCATGTATATAGATCCACAGAAACCTACTGTATTTTTTGTGCGTAGTTTTTCAGCAACATTTTAGTTGGCCACAAGAAAAATATGTTGGAAATATTACCCATTTTTTGGAAATCTTGATATAGACCATAATATAACCTTAGATACAGAGTTGTTTTAGCAGTCATGTTCCAGCAGATTTATAGATTGCTACTGCTCTATTTAGCAAATACCCATAATAATACTACAGATTAAAATGACCTGGGTGCATACTATTATGTCCTGATGCTAATTCTACTGTTTCAGTTGTTGTCTGTATTTATTTGTGCATTCTCATGTCTTGTGCTTCTTATATGTTACTTTCATTCTCATTTTCTCAAATAGAAAAAAATAAAAAATATCATCTCAGTAACTTCCAAAAAAAATTCTCTCCCCTTTAGAGGAATTTATTCTAGATTGATGGGAATTCCTAATTTTATCAGATTTTCAGACGGATCAATAACAATTAGGGATTAATCTAGCCTTGGTGCTGTATTAATCTAAATTTTATGAAAGACAGGAGGCGAGTATTTTGGCATTATCCTTCTTTACTGAAACCTCCAGCAGCAAAGGAGTTAACAACAATAATAATGACAACCAATCAGAAAGAACAGGACCCTATAACAGTCCAGGCGTCCAGCAACTCCTCCTCTTTCTTTGCAGTGGCGCCAAACAGGTGTGCCAAGCGACATGAACCGATGGCAGGAACAGCAGCCTCAGAACAGGCAGAAAATCCATAGACAACCAGGAAATGGAAACCGGAACCACTCACAGGGCAGCAGAGCGACCTGAAAAAACAGAGATAACATGACAATACCAGGCGAACGAACTTGTCACCTGGAAGAAACAGCCTGAAAAAAGGTACATCAAACGGCACCCACAAGGACCCCCCAATACACAGGGAGGGAAAAGAAAGGGAGGGTAAATACTCGCCTCCTGTCTTTCATAAAATTTAGATTAATACAGCACCAAGGCTAGGTTAATCCCTAATTTTACCACAAGACAGGAGGCTTCGTATTTTGCAATTTTAACGCTGCAACAGCGCACAGGAGGCATGCGGCAGAGGACGAAAATAAAAAGTGCGAAACGTAGACTCGCGTGACCAGTCTGCTGCGGACAAGACATCCGAGAGGGAGCTCCCAAGGGACAAGGCCGCCGAAGCAGCGGCGCCCCACACCGAGTGAGCCCCAAACGAAGCCTCAATGCCAGCCAGGCCAAGGATCCAACGGATCCATCTGGCCAACGTGGGAGAGGAGACCAGCCGAAACGGACGCACATAGGAAATGAAGTGGGGACCCAAAGCAGAAACACAAAACTGACGAGAGGCCGCAAGGTAAGCTTGAACACACTGCGCTACGCAGAGCTTAGGCCTATCCGGGAAATAAGGGTAGGAAACAGAAACTGAGATTTTGTCCTCAGAGAGACGGAGACCGACACCCCTACAGGAGAAAAGGAAAAGGAGTCCACATCGAACGCCAGAACGTCAGCCACCCGCCGAAAGGACACCAAACACAACAACAAAGCAGTTTTGGCAGAAAGCTGGCGAAAGGAAAGGCGGACATTATCCGGTCAAGCCTTGATGAAATCTAGGACCCGCGAGGCGTCCCAGAAAGAAGAGTACCGAGCTGCAGGGGGACGCGCTTGCCGAATCCCGCGGAGGAGACGGCACACCGACGGGTCCTTGCCGACACCCAGGCCCGCCACAGGGACATGGGCGGCGGAGATAGCCGATCGGAACAAATTGATAGTCCGATATGACTTACCCAGGGAATAAAGGTGCGCGAAGAAGTTCAACACGGCAACAATAGGGGCTGTAGTGGGATCGCAACAGTGTTCCACACACCAGCGACACCACACATTCCAGGCCTGCAGATAGGACTTACGCGTTCCCAGGGCCCAAGAGCCCCAGAGAAGGTCTCTAGCCCCCGACGATAGTTCCGACACATCCCAGGATCCCCGGAAACCAGCTAGGCCACCAACGACAGGTGATCCTGAAGAATGAGAGGATGGGAGTTCCCCTCCGGGTCCAGAAACAGATCCGGAGAGAAGGGGATCGTCGCAAGACAACTCCAACAGCAGCGGGAACCACGGTTGCGTCCTCCACAAGGGGGTGACCACCAGAACTGTAGCCCCCTATCTGCTGAGGCAGTGGAGAGTGCGCAGGATCATAGAGAATGGCGGGAATGCGTAGGCGCCCCGACGGGGCCAGACCTGCAGAAAGGCATCCGCCGCCTGAGAGAGCGGATCCAGCAACCAGCTGAAAAAGGTCTGGCGATTTAACCTGGACGCGAAGAGGTCCAGATGAAAAGGACCCCGGGACCGATCCAGAGCCAGAAACACCTCCCGATGGAGGCGCCAGTCGCTGGCGTCCCTCCAGTGGCGCGAGAACCAATCCGCCACCAGATTCTCCTTTCCAGTTGATTGTCCAGACAGTACTGGTAGAGGTCCTTGGTGAGTTCCGTAAGGAGCTTCGACCTCGTACCCCCTAACCGGTTGATATACCGGACCGCGGACACGTTGTCCATGCGCAGGACAAGGGAGCAGTGGGTAACATGTTTGGTAAAACTGCGGACGGCGAAGGAACCCGTAATTAGTTCCAAACAGTTGATGTGGAGTCCACGCTCCTCGCCGGGCCAGAGACCCCCCCCCGTCGCCATCTCCCCGCACGCTGCGCCCCAGCCAAGTAGGCTGGCGTCCGACTTCAGGACGAAATCCGGAACCGAGCCGAAGATGGCCCGACCGTTCCAGGCGTTCGTGTGCGAGAGCCACCAACGAAGTTCCAAACGTGCTTCGTCGGACAAAGGGACGAAATGGTCGTAAGAGCCCACCGCGCGAAGATGACGAGTCTTCAAACGCTGGAGAGCCCGATAGTGGAGAAGTCCAGGAAAAATGGCCTGAATAGAGGCCGAGAGAAGACCTATCACGCGAGCGAGAGCCCTGAGGGAAACCATCGGAGATCGGAGCAGTCTCCGAATCTCCTTCTTGATGGCCAAAACCTTGTCCCGTGGCAACCGGAGCACCGCCGACACAGAGTCCACGGTGAAACCCAGGAACTGAATCGACTGGGTAGGGACTAGGACCGACTTTGCCTCGTTGATGATAAAGCCGAGGTCCTGGAACAAGCGGACTGCTAAGACCATGTCGCGGATCAGGGAATCCCTGTCGGAGGCCATGAGGAGTACATCGTCCAGATAGACGATGCACCGCACGCCGCGAGCGCGAAGATACTCTAACACCGGCTTCAGCAGCTTCGTGAAGCACCAGGGCGCAGAGCTGAGACCGAACGAGAGGCACGTGAACTGCCACAGACCCCCTCGCCAACGAAATTGGAGATATCTCCGATCCCCCGGACGGACTGGAACCGTCAAATAGGCGTCCATCAAATCCAGCCGCGTGAACCAGTCGTTCTCGCCGAGGAGATCCCTCAGAAGGTGGATACCTTCCATTTTGAAGTGGCGATAAACCACTAGCGAATTCAGGGAGCGGAGATTGATAACCGGGCGGAATTCTCCCGATTTCTTGCGCACGAGGAAGATGTTGCTTAGAAAACAGGGAGGACCGGGGACCCGCTCGATGGCGCCCTTCACGAGTAGAGAGGACAGCTCGGAATCTACCAGGGCCCACGAGCTGCGGGCCAGGTGGGGGGAAAAGGGAGGGGAAACAAACTCTAGACGAAAACCCGACACGGTCTCGAGAACCCAGGGGTCGGAGGTGAGGGTGGACCAGGCATGGGAGAAATGAGCCAACCGACCCGCAACCGGAATAAGGGGAAGGAGAGGACAAACTCTTACCCGCAGGCGTCTTCCCTCGGTAGGTGGAGGAGCCACTGCCTCTAGCGTAGCCACGGCCGAACGGGGCGCGGTCTTGGGCCTGGTAGGTCGTCGAGGCGTGGGGAAAACGGGGTCTGGAGCCGAAGGCGACTCTGCTGGCGGCACGACCCCTCTGCCGGCCAGCCCTGGAGGAAAAACGCTCCCCGGAGCGAAAGGAGAGCCTTCAGTTAGGGCCCCGTCGGCCGTCTGGAACACCTGAGCTAGCGGCCCGGTAGCGTCCAGAAGTTTATCCTGCGTTGCCCGAAGCCCCAATTCAATACCCTTCCTAGGGTCTCTTCCTGTGCCAGAAAGGAAGGTAACAAATGACTGATCGAATTCTGGTGTATTCGACACTTTGGCAGGCAGGGTAGGTCTAGGACACTCAGACCGCAAACGCTGACGAACCTCCTTGTCCAGGGGACGTCGCAGCTAGAATTTCATGAATTCTGCGATGTGAGCGGACGGCGTCCGCTCTGCTGATCGTGGGTGATGGAGAGCCCGAGGATCGAAAAGTGGGAAGCCGAGGGCGTCCGTGACTTCAAAGGGCTGGTCGGGCCCCGAGGATGTAGGCTTGGGGAAATCAGGTGTCGCATTGCGCCCGAAGTCAGTGGGAGGTGGCGAGCCAGAAGAACCAGCTCGATACTCATCCAAAACTTCGTATTCTTCGACCAGTTCCCCGGACAGAGAAGCGTCGGGATCAGACCCCGCAGGGGGAAGGGTGACACAGTGTCTCTTGAGAGGGGCTTTGTCTTTGCCCGATGTCGAGGGGGCTTCGCTCCAAGGACGCTTGCGAGGGTTCTCTTGCTCAGTCAGGGGAGGAGAGCTACCAGCCTCCGAATCTTCAGCCCCAGGTAGAGATGACACGGTCAGTGTCGGACGGGCTGGTTGGGTCTCAGCCAAAGCGGTAGGAATAGCAGCTGCGATGGCCAAGCGAAGCCAGGCCTGTAGGGCCGCAGGAAGAGGTGTTTCACATTCGTCAGCCATACCGCCAGTACTGTGTTTCTGAAAAACACAAATAGATAGAAATGAGCGGATGTTTACTGAAAAAGGAGAGGTTCACCCAAGCCCAACAGTAACACAAAATCCGCAGGGGTTTTCGCCCCCGAGGCCCAGGCAGGTACGATACAATAAAGGTGGAGAGGGAACCCCCTCAGTAACCACCAACCAATGGGCCCTAGAAAGGGCACAATCAGGGTAGAGGGGGGTACCCTCAATCTCAAGGTAGAGGGGGATACCCTCAATCTCAAGGTAGAGGGGGATACCCTCAATATAAGTAAGGGGTTCACCCAGGGTTCAGAGTGGGGCCAGTGCAGAACATAAACACCTATGCATGGTGTATCCAGAACCCAGAAAAGCAGCTGACATATCAATGAGGAGGGGTTCACCCCCATACAAAGCATGTGTGTCTTTTGTTTTTTTTTTATATTATTATTATAAGCTTGCTTAAACAATCCCCAGCAGAAACGGAGGTAAACCTGAATGGAGCCGGCAAAAAACAATCTGACCGGCCAGAGACTGAGAAACACGTGGTGCAGAGGGGAAGAAATCCCCTCGCGCCACAAACATCCAAGGAATTTCTCGGCCGGTGAACTGCACCGCGCCGAGATGATGGAGACGCGTACGCAGCCGGCTTTCAAAGAAAACCGCCGCATAACGTCCAACAGACGAGACGCGCGGCGAACCGCCGCTCACAAACCCCAGAGCGGTACACGCGAGCAGGAGAGAAACCAACCCGCCCCGCGAAAAGAGACACGCACTCAGACGGCCTCAAAGGCGAGCCGCCGCGTGGCGCAGAGGAAAGGAAAAGGAGAGCCGCGAGGTCCGCCGGACCCGTGGCACGCAGGGAAAAACCAGCGGGGGGGGGCGAGCAGGAGAAAAAGGCAGCCAGACAGCGCCAGAAGGGACCCGCGTGGAAGGCAGGGAGAAGAGCAAAGACAAAAACCAGGTAGGAGATAGAATAATACAGGCCTAACAAGGCAAAAGGCACAGTCAAAGAGACAGGAAAAATAAATTGAAAATGACAGTGACGAATAGGGATGAATGAAAATAAACACCAATGAATAAAATAAGAGAAAACTCCTAAATCATATAAATAAAACGAAATAGACCAAATACAAATAATAAGAGTTATGATTCATAATTGGAAGGTGCTCACCTGGAGGTCAAGCAGCAAAGAAAGAGGAGGAGTTGCTGGACGCCTGGACTGTTATAGGGTCCTGTTCTTTCTGATTGGTTGTCATTATTATTGTTGTTAACTCCTTTGCTGCTGGAGGTTTCAGTATAGAAGGATAATGCCAAAATAAGAAGCCTCTTGTCTTGTGGTAAAATGACTGTTTTCCTTTTGTAAAACACTTAGCAGTTTGGTTGGAAATCCCCATCTATAGGGGATTTCATTTTTCTTACGGTCTGAATAGACTGTGATTCCGTGAAAGTTAGCTTCTTTAGGTTTGTTATATCTGACTTTTTGAGTCAAAGCATCTCTAACAAACTATCACATCCTGAGGTTCGGAGTCTGTAACGTGTTTCGGCTTTTAGAGCGTATGCCAGCTTTCAAATGGTGTCAGGCCTATTTGTTGTTGGTTCAGAAATAGTAATAAATAATTTGTCAGGTATGTTTCAATCTTATCCGTAGTAGCCTCTTCCAAGATCCCTTTAAGTTGAAGTTTTCTTCTTCTTGACCTGTCTTCTATTTCTGTTATTTTAATTTCGAAATGTTGTAGTTGATTTTTAAGGGTAGTATTTTGTGATGGAGTAATTTTATCTTGTCCTTGATCTCCGAAACGTCATTTTTCAATTCTGAAGGAATTCAATTCCAGTATAGGAGGTTCTTTTCCCCTCGGATATTCTGGAACGGAGTGTTTCTTGTGTTGTTGTTGAAAGGGAAGTTCTCTGCGATTTAGTTAAAGCTTTCGGGGAGTAAATATATATTTATTGCTTTGTTTTTTTCTTGCTTCTCTCCTTCATTCTTTCTATTGCTCTTCGGAGTCTGTTTTCCAAAAAAACTTATCTCCAGGTAGTTATTCCAAACCTTAATTTTCTCCCCTTATTTTGCAGCCTCTCTTTGTGTAATTAGTGGGCCGGCAGAGCCAATAAGTAAGTCTCTTTCCAACATTCAGCTGTTCATGTAGTTTTTATATATACTGTATATCCAAGGTTTTTTAGGAGGCGATCAACAGTCACAACTGTCCCTGTGAGATTTTGCCACTTGCAAGATGGCGCGTACTTTAAAAATTAAGAAGTTATGAGGACTCTCTTACAGGTTGAATATAGGTACTGCACTCAACCATGCAAGTCAGTGGATACCAGCTTTCTAATCACAATGTGATTAGTAAAATAAATAATAAGAAAAAAAATAGAAAAATGGTAACGTGTATATATACTGTATTTGCTCGATTATAAGACAACCCCAAAAATCTGAATATTAATTTAGGATTTTTTTTTTATTTCCTTTTATTAGCCAACCTGCCCCCAGGCTTGCCCACGCTGCCCCCAGAAATGCCTTATACCCCCTATATGCTACTCTGCCTCCCTGATATGGCTTTTACCCTCCTATATGCCACTCTGCCCCATGATATGCCTTTTAACCCCCTATATGCCACTCTGCCTCTAATATACACACTTACCTACCCACTCTTACACCTACCCAGATATTAACATACCCACTCGGGGTCCGGGGTCCCTTGGTCTTGCTTCTGGAGCAGATCCTGTCACAGAGAGATCAATGATCTCCCCAACCGACTCTGCTTCCCCAGCAGTGGGCCAGCTATCCCGCCACAGAGGAGGCACCCCCATGCTGAGGGCACACTAGGCCGGGAAAGGTACGCGCGTAAACAACCTCCGCTGCTGCCCACACTTTCACCGATCTTAGTCTCATAGTCAGACCTCTATTTGAGATCTGACTAGAAGATGACCTAGATTATGAAACCTTGTCTTAAATCGGGCAAATACGGTATATATTTTTTTATGAGCAAGTCCTAAAATTAGCGCTATATCTTCAAACAATTCTTGCATGGAAAGAGTTAAATGCTCATGGGGTTTCTACTTTTAAAAAATGTATGATTTCATGTGGTAAATTGAATTGGCTGTGTTCAACATTCTCCTAATTAACACAGGGGGGGAAGGATGACCACATGTCAAGTTTCCAATTTAAAAAATATACATTTCCCAAATATGGTCTTTTAGCCCCCAAACAACCTGGCAAACCCATGCATGTGGGGTATCACTGATGTTGCTGAACACATATTGGGGTGTGGTGTGACAGTGACATATATCAGGACCTGTAAATTCATACCTGAAGTAAATGTGTGTGGAAAAAAATAACACAAAAGAATTACTACCACAAGGTTTGACAAAGAGTGGTGGTAGAATTAGTGCATGGGAAGAGTAAAAATATCCTGGGGTGTCTAGTTTTCAAAAACATGGTTTTATTGGGCGCATTGAATTGGCCAGGCTCAAAGATGTACCAAATAGAGCACGGGCACATGATCACCAAATGTCAAACTTTAACATTGAAAAATGTGCATGCCCCAAATGTGGCCCTTTTTGCCCTCAAACAGCTCGGCAAACCGATGCATGGGAGGTATCCTTGTGATCGGGAGATGTTACTAAACGCATATTGGAACAACATATACCAGGACCTGTAAATTCATACCGGAAGTAAAATGTGTGTGGAAAAAAACGCAAAAAAATGACTACCACTAAATTTGACAAAGACTGGTGGTAGAATTAGTGCATGGAACGTTAAAATACTAGCATTTAAAACACCCTGGGGTGTCTAGTCTTCAAAAATATATGGTTTGATAAGGTAAATTGCAAACTAGCACAAGGGGGCAGAATTACCAGATGTGGAAAAAATGGTTTTGAAATACCAAAACGTTATTGTACTTATTGCCCCATAACATGCAAAAAAAAAAACAGAAAAGCATTGGATATTTCTAAAGTCAGGACAAATAGTAGAATTAAAAAAAAATACAGAAGTAGGTGATGCGCAGTGAAACCAATATAAACACAAATGATATAAAGTGCATAAAAAACACAGACAAACTTCACAATTGTCTTAAAACAAAACCATAACGTGGCTGTGCCTCTTATAAGTGAATTAGAATAAACCAAGGTAATATGACCTTATATGGGTGCTCTAGTAAATGCAGATGTAGGGAGTCCCAAATATCATCATATATGTTGTGACGGAACCCTCCATCACTGGGGTCACTGGAGAGGCCTGACCGCTTATGTGTCAACCCTTAGATGTATATCATCTCATCATTATCTTTGGCAGACAGCCAGGATATGCAACCAGGGAGTGACCGCCATTGTTTTAGTTTGTGCACTACTATGTTGTATAAGTCAGCCCCCCACCCAGTTCTACCACTACAGACATTTTTGCCCGGCCAAACCTTGGAACTGATTTTGGCCAGTTATAGATAGTGGAGGTTGTGACCCAGATTAGGGGGGCGGTTACATGTGTGTAAAAATTTTGTTTATACCCTACACTGAATCTCGGCTAGAGACTGGGAAACTGTGGAAAGAGTGTGTTGTCCCAGGCTAAGGGAGCACAAGTCAGTGGAGGTAGTCGGTCGGACTATCCAGCTCTGTGACATACCGTACTGGCTCGAGTATAGGTGCTTTTTTAAAGGAAAAAATGTAATTTAAAGTGTAATAGATATGCTGCCACTCTGCCCCCCCCCCGAGACATGCTGCCACTCTGTGTGCCCCAACGAGACATGCTGCCACTCTGTGTCCCCCCCCGAGATATGCTGCCACTCTGCCCCCCCGAGATGTGCCCCCCTCCCCTAGACTTACCAGTGCAGACTCCCGGAGTCCCCGGTGTCTTGCGGGGCCGGCGGGGGACATCTATTCTACGCAGAACGGTATACAACTTCCGTTGCCGGAAGTGCCAGCACCGGAAGTTGTATACCGTTCTGCCTTGAATAGATGTCCCCCGCAAGACACCCGGGACTCCGGGAGTCTGCACTGGTAAGGAGGATTGTTAAAGCTTACCGCGCAGGCGTTCACCGGCGAGCGTAAACAACCTCCACTGCCGGCACGTTATAGCTTCACCATAAGAGCATCCCTCCAGACAGTCTCTATGTTGTGTGCATCTATGCAGCTTCCTCCCATCTCGCAAAATTGCTTCCACACACCTTTTTGGTTATATATGCAGGGAGTCCCAATATCATATATATATATATATATGATATTGGGACTCCCTGCATCTGAACTTACTGGAGCATCCATATAACCTTATTACCTTGGTTTATTGTAATATACTTATAAGGGCCACAGGCACTATTCTGGTATTAAATAGTAGAATCTATTCAGCAGTTTTTATAAATGAGTAAAATATTTTTCAAGTAAAATTCAGAAAAGGTCCCTGATACTTATCCCCTTCTCTCTTTTCTGCTGCGTTAGGTAGTCTCAGCATTCATCCGCGTCATGATGGAGTCACATCTCCGCTAAACACCACCACTCGCACGCTACGCCCACTGGTGCGTCTTACGTCATTGCTCTGCCCCAGGTGTTGCTGAGCTTACTGCATGCAGCAATGATTGAAACACAATAGAATTTCTATGTTCAGAAAATTACTTTTTCCTTACAGGAGAGAATATCCATATATATATATATATATATATATATATATATATATATATATATATATATATGGCTCGGTGAGGCTCTTCGTCCCGTCCCTTTGAAGACGGGATGTGCTTCATGTAGATTACCCCTGTTTGTGTGGCAGAGCCTGTCCTGGTGTGTGTTTGGGTGTGGCAGAGCCTGCCCTGGTGTGTGTGTTTGGGTGTTGGTGTGGCAGAGCCTGTCCTGTCGTGTGTGTTCTGGTGTCATTGTGGCAGAGCCTGTCCTGGTGTGTGTGTTTGGGTGTCGTGTGGCGGGGCCTGTCCTAGTGTGTATATGGCCATCTGTTTCCTGGCACTTTAATTTCTGTAGGAATAAATTGGACAAATACATTTTTTAGTTATCCAGAGATAAAACGCCCTCCTGAATTTGTAGTCACTTCAGAGGACAAACTTTCCAGGCCCAGAAATCAGTAAGAGGAAAAGTAAAGGTTTTGTGTTATTTACTCTATTTCGATCTGCATATTTTATTCAAAAGGATTAGTGGCACTAAATTGTGGCTTCAGGCATCCCATGTATGATCACCGTGTATGCCAGCCCTCCCCTGCTAGCATGTGTTTACTTACTAACTTGTCTAAAACCCCTTTCCCCCACTCTGACAACCATATCCTGTGTGTCACGTACCTATACCCCGAAACTTGAAGAACCGCAACTTCACCCTGGGAGATACCGAATGGGAAGACCCAAAGGGAACACCCAGGGCCGAAGAGATATTGAGCAGCCAGAGGACAGGGTATAGGCAAAATAATTAAGGCAGTCTCTGGGGAGTAGATGGCAGTAGCATGGACAGAGAAGGTAGCACCGGAACTGCAAAACGGAGTGAAGAAATCAAGCCAGGATTCGGTACACGGAGGAGTTACTCAGACAAGCCAGGATTCGGTACACGGAGGAGTTACTCAGACAAGCCAGGATTCGGTACACGGAGGAGTTAGTCAGACAAGCCAGGATTCAATACACGGAGGAGTTACTCAGACAAGCCAGGATTCGGTACACAGAGGAGTAAGTCAGACAAGCCAGGATTCGGTACACGGAGTAGTAAACAAAGTAGGCGCAGCTAGCAGCACGTCAGACTCAAAGACCACACAAGGGTAAAGTGCAGCAGACCAGCAGGCTTTTTAAATTAGGAGCCACGCCAAGCCACGCCCCCGGAACTGCACAGGCAATTGCTCAGGCAGCAACACCCCCAGTCATCTCCCAGCCTGGGCACGCCCCCTCCTATGACTCACACGCAGGTTGCTAGGAGACATGTGGCTAGAAGCAGCTACACTAGTTTTGCTGCTATGCCGCAAATGTGAGGAACGGCGCCCTGACATGGATTCTCCGGAGAGGTAAGTTGTGACACTGTGCTGCTCTCTATCCTTGCCTGTTACCCTTCCCTCCAAACAACCTTACCTGACCAGAAATCTTAGCTCCCTGTCCTCTCTCATGTTATAACCTAGCTACGTCTCTCTATAACTCCACCCTCACATCTGCTCTTGAGTGTGACGCATACCCGTACTTCGACTGAGTAGCCCCACCGTAGACATCTTCCTTGCTGCTAAAAGCTCAGTTGCTCAAGGGATTAACCCTTTGTGTTCACACAAGCACTAGTCAAGACTTAGTGTAGGGTACAAACAGATCTGAGTTTATTGGGAACAGCACAGACATTTATACACTGTGGACCACTGGTCTCCCCACTCCAAGAGTTAAAGGTGCGTACGAACGACCAATAGAGTCGCTCGTGTGGAGCTTTAACTCCTGGAGCCCGGGAGGCCATGGTCTCCCACGGCCAAGTTGTAGCACCAGGATTTTAAAAGTCTATACGAGCGACTCTATTGGCGCCAGCAGGGGGCTCGGCAGCAGGCTATGCCAGAGGAGGCCCCTGCTTGTGACCAATAGAGTCTCTCTCCTGGCCCTTTAACTCCTGATGGGGAACTGGTCCTGTCTCCCTACTCCAAAAGTTAAAGGTCTTTAACTCCTGACGCGAACCTTCTGATTTTCACTCCCATTAACCCCTGCAATGCTATGTAGATAAGGTAGGCTAGATGGAGAAGGGACCAGAGAGATTAGTAAACGAAGACGAAGATTCTTCGTGTCGTGTGTCTTTGTTAGCATTTTGCCACCACCATGTTCGTGGTTTGTTTTCATGTTCGCCTGTGGGCCAACCTCTTTTCCTTCAAATTCTTCATGATCTTGGTCTTCGTGACACCGCTCTCTCATGGTTCATGTCCTTATGAATGCACCTTCTGCATCTTACTTTCCAGTAACACTTCCTCTGCCTTTCCACTCTCAGATGGTGTACCCCAAGGATTACTTCTAGGACCTCTTTTGTTCTCACTGTACACTACGCCACTTGGCAAACTGTCAACTTTTGGCTTGTGCCCTCTCCCAGTCATCACCCACAGAGTCCCTTTGTCCCCCCCCCTTCACTGTGCCATGTCTCTCTCTTTCATCCACTATGTAGTTCAGGTATACATTACATAAACAACACAGAATTTCATGTATAGATGAATTGAATAAGACATGAAAACCCTGTATTTGCCCCAGCACCGAAATTGCATCCAGAGGACTTACCCAACAACCATATTACATACATAGGATTTGCCTTAGCACCCAGATTGCATGATTCTCATTATCTCTCCTCTTTTTTGTCTTTATGTCTCCTTTCTATATCTCCCCATTCTTTTTTTGTTCTCTTTATCTCCCTACCATTTCTTTTTTTTCCTTCCTCTTTATCTCTTTATTTTCTCTTGTCCTTTTTTATCTCTCCTCCTCTTTCTCTTTACCTTACCCATTCTCTATCTTTTCCCTTTCTTTTTATCTCCCCTCCTCTTTTTTATTATCTCTTTCTCCTCATCTCTCCTTTTTTATCTCACTTCTCCATTTTCTCTTTATAGCTCCTCCTCTTTATCACTATCTCCCTGCTTTCTCTTTATCTCATTACCTCTCCCCTTTCACCCCTTTCTTGTTTATCTTTATCTCTCTTCTTTTTATATATCTCCTGCTCTTTATTCTTTTGCACTCACTGGCCACTTTATTACGTACACCTTGTTAGTACCGAGTTTTTGCTTTCAGAACAGCCTTCATTCTTCCTGACATACTTCCTACAAGGTGCTGGAAACATTCAGAGATTCTGTCCATGTGGACATGATGGCATCACGCAGTTGCTGCAGATTTGTCGGCTGCACATCCACAAGATCTGGTGACTGTGGAGGCCATAGGAGTACAATGAACTCATAGTCGTGTTCAAGAAACCAGTTTGAGATGATGTGAGCTTTGTGACATGGTGCATTATCCTGCTGGAAGTAGCCATCAGGAGATGGGTATACTGTGGTCATAAAGGGATTGACATGGTCAGCAACAATACTCAGGTAGGCTTTCATGTTTAAATGATGCTCAGCTGGTACTAAGGGGCCCAATAGTGTGCCAAGAAAATGTCCCCCACACCATTATACCACCACCAGCCTGAACCCTTGACACAAGGCAGGATTTGTCAGGGGCTGCTTCATCCTCTGAAAAGCCGTGGCCTATGTTTTCCCTGTCTTTAGTCCTTAAAAATAGATCCTTCAACTTTATGTTTGCCCACTATAGTTTGGTACTATTGTGAGGTCATTCTGCCCCCGCCCCAGCGGTGTGCTTCCCTGCCACCTGCACCGCCCCTACTCTACTGCTCGCCTTTTGGCGGCTTCGCCCACTGCTGCTTGGGGTATCTGCCCACGTGACTCCTCCATCCGGGGGCATATGGCCCCTTTGCGCTTATGTTGCTGGTTTTGTATCAGTCACCTATTGATTCCATATGCTTTGTACAACATTTACGTCTCCGTTGCAAAAACGAAAAATGACGTCCGGACACGGCTCTTGTTTCACTATGCTTTATTTCCATATGTGTTGGTATATGCTGTGTCTGGCTGTCAATAAAAATCTTTTGAATCGAAAAAAATATTAACATTCTATAACACAGTAGGACAAAATAAGAGGAATAGTTAATGCTTACTATGTTAGCCATATACTAACTGAGGTAGTCAATTACACCTGAACATAATTCCCTTAATTATAAGTGGCACACTAAGCAATATATGGCCATTTAGTGTGACGGAATCCCCAATGCTTATATAGATTAGATTGAATTTGTTTGCTTTTTCTGTATATTTCATTGCAGGGTGCCGTGATATGATGTTATTTCCAGGAGCTACATGATGTTCTAAGGGGCATTACTTACAATTTAACCCTCCCATCCAACTGGGAACAGGATGGGCAGTGATGGGAGGCACAGATGTGCCTTCCATAGTGTTTTTTTTTAGATTTTGACCGGACATATACACCCCCAAGAATTATTTACTTACCCATCACTCGAATCCTCACAGGGATAGAGAAGACTAGGGGCAACCATAACCCCCTATTGGTTAATAGGCGTCCTGGTTCACCCATTTCAATTTTGTTTACCATAGCAGGGGTTATTTTGTGGGATACAGACATCGAAAAGCAAGTTCACATTGAACTCACATGCCCTTATCTGTAACTTGCAAAATGTAAAGTCACAGGCACTCACATGCCCTTGCAAACATCTCACAGATTAGTGAGTCGACTGGCCAGTTGACTTAACCCTTAACTTGACTGACAATTTAGTTTAATAGTGAATAGACCTATATATATATGTAAGTAATTCTGATTTTTTTTTTTTGCAAATGTAGGACATTTGAATTGTGTTTTTTTCAAAAATTTGTATGATAAGCCAACAAGGGGTCACCAGAAATCAGCAGATTCTGGATTGATCCTCTTAAAGCGTTTTCAGTGTTTCTGGTAATGTCTGCATTATTGTGTATTAAAGTGTAAACATTGCTTTCAAAAAAAAATAAAAAAAAAAAAAAAAAAAATAGATCCTTCAAGGCTCACTTCTTTAGGGACCCGTACGTACTTACGCATTAATGCCATCTTTAGCTTACTTTACCTGGTTCCTGCGTTTGAACAATACTAGTGTGGTACTAGCTGTCCATCTCTAAATGTGGCACTTTTACTACTGTGTGATATACCATAACTTCTTCTTGATTCGCTCTATTTAAAATAATAATAATAATAACCAGTTTTGCTTACCAGTCATATTTAATACTCAGTGTTGAACCAGACCACATTTTTACATCAGATTAAATCAGCTATGTGATCTGGTGACGTGCTCTCAGTACTAATACACGTTCTGCTCATAAAACCAGACGCTTTCCCATGCTCTCATCTTGTTATGTGACTTTAAATTTTGTGAGTTATGGGTGTGGTCCACTAGACCTCTGAAGGTGTGCTGTGGTATCTGGTACCAAGACGTTAGCAGCAGATCTTTCTGTAAGTTACGAGATGGGACCTCCATGGATACATCCTGGTGCCCTGTGTTCTCCAGGTTAGAGAAGCATACACACCTGGGCATCCTTCTTCAATTGCTCTGTGGTCCGGTTCTTATGCTCACATTCCCATGGTAGGTGCTTTCGGTAGTGGGCAGGGGTCCGCATGGGCACCCTGACTGGTCTGTGGCTACGCACCCCCACTCTGCAACAAACTGCAATGCACTGTGTGTTCTGGCACCTTTTGTATCAGAAGCAGTGTGACGGGACCGAGCTGTACCCCGACTGGGTACTCCCGCCAAATGTTGCTTCCGCCTGACGGGACACCAACAAGTAACCCCTTCAGCATTGGGCAGAACCAGCGTTGTAGATAGAAGAGGGGACGTCGCTGCACCGAAGCTGCATTGGCACTGTGGCTATCCGAAGCTTAGCTACACAGCGTGGCTACAGCCCACCCCAAACATCAGGCAAGACTCATGTTGAGGTGAAAACAGGACTCATTTATTAAAGCCAAATACAGAGTTATATATACACAAGTAGAAAAGGGGCAAGACAAATATCACATGATCTAATTACCATGTCAGGAAGGAAGTAATTATTTCAAATCCTGCAACACAATATCCAGGGGAAGGACAGGATGACACGAGACATAAATAATTACATTAACTGGGGACGTAGACGTGGAATGACGATAGACATATAATTGGCTTGACAATGGCCAGGACACAGGGATAACAGGAGCTCACAGGAGTAACAACTACCTGTTATGTAATTGATAATTAGGTATGCAGCAGTGACACCTAGTCATACCTACAGGGGGTCTTAAGACAATGGCTAACTCCCACAATAACAGGGGAAACACTTCACACCTATACAATTAACAATGCTAAGACAATCAGCCTTCTTCCTACCACAGGATGTCCAGCTGACGTTACAGTTTTGAGACACTGAGTGCTAAAACATGGGGAACATCAGCAGAAACTGAACCCCTGTATTCACACACAGAAGTCTCTACAAGGCCTGGGCCCATAGTCGATAGGGAGGAGGCTGGCTCTCAGGCCTCTCCAGGGGCCCCAGTGATGGAGGGTTCTGTCACAAGCAGGATTAACTTTTTCAGCAATTTGAGCAACAGTAGCTTGTCTGGATTTCACCAGACGTGCCAGCCTTCACCCCGTGCACCAATGAGCCTTGGCCGCCCATGACCCTGTCGCTAGTTTACCCCTTTTAAAATTCTGATACAAAATGAATGTGTTCTGTTTTGTATAGTTATGCGCAAATGTACTAACGTTCAGGGCCGGCCCGACAATGGAGCCGAGTGGGGCAACTGCTCCAGGCGGCACTTTTGAAGTGCCGCCTGTCACTTTTTTTTTTTTTAAGCGGAAGAGAGAGAGAGGGGTGCCGAGTGGTTTTCGGTTACCAAGTTCTCTGTACCCGCTCGGCGCCCCTCTCTCTCTCCTCTGCGGCGAGTCTCCCTGTTCGGTCTCGGTGCCGGCATTTTAAACTTCGCCCCAGGCGACATTTTGTCTTGGGGCGGCCCTGCTAACATTAACAGCAATTGTGTCTGAGGATAGAAAACATCATATATTTTGGATTCTCAAACATGCCATTTGTAACTTAAGAGTTTTTCTTTACGTGTTTTCTTGTTTTCACCTGAGCGAGTCCATAATACCTGCATTCTATCATTTAGACTGTTTTCTTGCTAAAAATCCATATAACTTATTCTATTTGATTTCCATAAGTAAAATATAAGACCTTTGTTGTAGAGCAATATAAATTGATAGAAAAAAATAATTGCTGATGAGGTTGATCATGCAAAAAATGTATATACTTGAAACTGTATTTGTTTAAGCGTCTTATTTTACCTTGATTCTGGTTTATCATGCTGAATTCATATTCACATTTAGAAAATGCTACAGGATACCAAGTGCTGATGGAAAAGAGGATTCTTGAATTTTCAACCATGAGTGATTTAGCAAGTTCTAGTCACAGTGAATTAACAATTTGCATTGTTTTTTTAATTGTCAGTATGGGATGCACAAATACAGTATGCTAGAACAATAGTAATGATAAAATATGGTGAACTACATATGTAAGTAAAGAAATGAATACATATCAATTGTTAGATCCATGAACTACTAGTTGGTCTCTGTGATATCATTGGTAGCATAAAGATTGTTTTCTTTGTGCAGCCAAATATCACTAGTCTCCTGGCCCTTAACTTCTTTCACACCTTCCAATGCAGCAGTTAACTCAGGGCTGAATATGTTGTCAGAGTAGTTATAGTTGTTGCCGATTCGTAAGAAGGAGGATTCAGAAGAGCTATCTTCATTATTCCCATCATCTCTTATTCTAAGCGCCACCATTTTTAATTCTCCATTCACTTGCTCATCATCATTTTGAGTATCAAAAAAAACCCCTTTCATGTCCCGAAGCAACATTACTTTTGGGGTAAATATTAATATCAGAATAACTAAACCTGTAGATACTCCACAAAGAAAATAAAGTGCTAGCTTCTCTGGCACATCTGGGAATAGAAAGACAACAACATCCTGATTAGACATAGTATGCAGCACATAAATGAAACAGTAAACAATGACATGAAGCTGTGTTACCAGTGACAAAATTTAAACTGTAAACACAATCACAATATTTATCTGATGTATACAACTGTTAAATGTAGGATTGGGTAAAGTGTCCGATCTGTTTTAATGGCTTAAAATCTGCAGCAATTTTAATTTGTTACAGATATATTTGTCTTAACATATGCCATGCCAATTTTCTGTATGTGGTCCCAAGAATCATGTTAATATGAGAAGCCAATATTAAGGAAGCATTTCGAATTAATTTAAGAAATTTGGAAAACTTGGTCATTACCCTATTTTAGGGTAATTTGCACAAGAATCTGGTTCATTAGCCTAAACCTCCTCTAAAACATAGGTGATATTAATGAATTATGAAAATCTCCACATTTAAATTTATTTTAGCTACTGCTTTTTTTGATGTGTATTTTATATTGTAGGGGCCTGCATCTTAATTGTAGTTATTTTAAAAGAGACACTCACAGTATGCACACAGAGAACGGACACACATAGTAAAAAACTACACACATAGAAACATTACACATCTGTACACACACTGTATACACACACGGTACCCGCCTGTAGCTGCTGGGGATATTTGGCTAATTTGCACTGTGAGCAGTTCTCAACTGCAGGTCAGGACAGTAGAATTTTCCCTATGAGAGCTAATTGGAACAAACTGCATTCAGCAGAATGGGATGGGAGCAATTCCAGATGCTAAAAACGTATACCTAATAAATGTTTATAATTTGCTTGTGGAATATGAGCGGTCTGTGTCATTAAGGATAAGTAACCTATCTGGAGCTGTAAACTTCTTGAGCCTTAGCAGCATTTTGTCACCTGGAGTTTATTTTGATGCTACAACCATGGCAACAAGTAATCTTGTTACTGAGTTTTTGCCTCTCACAAATGAATTTTATGATGAGTTAGTAGAGAAGGTAAGATTTATTTACAGTCTACTTGCCATTATTTTGCACTTGTAAAGTGTCATAATACTCAGCTGTAAACCAGCCATGGCTAAGTGTTTTGAGAGTGGTTTATGTATTTAACTTCTGTCTGTGCAATTGCTTCATCTATTACTTCCCTTTGTGCCACACTCAAGTTGCACTGCAATGTGTGAGTTAGCTGGAAAAGCTATATATCATCTTTTTTTTGAAGTAGTAGGTCATGAATGGGTGAAGATGTGATACAGCGGGATTAAGGACTGCAATTACGTGGTCACGATCAGAAAATGCATACTACGCATTGGCAGAATTGTGCACATAAACAGTAGTGCTGCCAGTTTCAGTGACATTCTACTTCCCAAGTTCCACCCTCCGATGTCCTGATTCGCCGAGGGTAGAAGTTGGGAAGAATGGAATGGTGCAGCCAAAGGGTTAAATTAAGGGACGAAGTGACTTTCTACTTTTTCCCTTGGAGCAGCAGCTAGGTGACAACTGTTGCCTGCCACCTGTACCATGGCATGGCTTGAATAAATTATGAATGTTTGTTATTTGTATTATGCTGCGGTAAGGAGTTCTGTTTTCTCTCTAGCATTGGGATATGCCTGTTTTTGTTTTGTCACAGCTTTGGCGTGGGTCCCCTGGCCAGTGCAGAATAGGAGGGCAAAATGACATTTTGTCCAAAATGGGCTTGGGGAGGTATGTCTCACAGGCGTAAACTGAGGGCACTGTGTCAGCGCTTGCAGTGACATCCTCTACCCCAGTTGGGGGATCGGGAGAGGACGTCACCGCAAACACTGCCAAATTGCCCTCAGTTGGTGCTTTCAGTGGTGTCTTCTTCCCACATGGAGGGATCAGTGACACCATTTTGGCAGAAGTTGCCGAGTTATGTCCGCAGAGATGTACACAATGAGAGAAGATTAAGGATTGAAAATAGAATATAAAAGATTGAAGAAGATGCAGAAGCAGAATAAGATAGAGAAGAAGATGCAGTAGAAGATGCAGAAGCGGAAGTGGTCTGCAGAAGCGGAAATGGTAGGCAGAAAAGGTAGAGAAACATTTAGAGAGTGTATGAGAGAGTGTTAGTGAATGTGGACCTACGAATGTTCGACCAAAATTCTGAACTTTTTGCTTCGGTAAATTTTAACAAAATCACCTCAGTTTCACAAGAGGAAGTGTGTAGAACAAGAACACACTAAATTCAAAAGACTTGAGACAACTAACTCAAATGAGTTGCATGAAAGACCTGACCACTAAGTTTTATGACCAGCTCTACTCACAGACCTGGCAAATAACTCAACAATTATCATGTGCATGTCACAGTTGGTCTAGTGTTGTGAGCTCTCTGTCTTTTCACCGTTGATTGTGGGCGGTTCTTTGAAGCTCCACCTTGCTCTGACCTATATAAGCCTGCAGCCTGGATTTGCCCTTGTGTTTTGCTTCCTGCTACCAAGTGCATCCCGTTGTGTCTGGCTTCCTCTGACTACCCTCCTGGCTCCTGATTCCTGGCATTCGTATCCTTACTTCACTGATCTCTGTACTCCTGATTCAGTCCATCTGGTTTCTGGTCCCTAACATTACAGCAGACTTTCTGAACTTGACAGCAACTCAACCAAACTTGAGGTTTGAATTGCCAAACTCAATAGCATGTCAGTTTTTCATGGATAGATGAGTTGCTGTTATAGATGGTTAAGAGTGTCAAGTCATTTCATGTTATGTCGGATAAGTTACTTTTATAACACAGTTACGAAGGAGTAGCAGCAGTAGGGCACTGGACAGGCAATGGCAGACAGGCACATCCAGATGGTACAGGAGTGATTTTTCCCAATATTATAAAGTGTTAAAATAAATGATCCCCCAGAGTAAAGAAGCATGTAGAGAAGCAACAGTAGTAGGGCACTGGTAGATAGACACATACAGCCACATGGTACAGGACAGATTAATTAATGAAGGAAATAGATCAGCAGCATTAGAACCTCACTCACTGTGAATATTGAGCGCTGGGTAACCTAATTTGGGTAGATTGACTTTCCAGGAAGCCATCTGCTCCCTGAGGTGCGGGAGAGCTGTGTTCTGTGGGGGTTGAGTATGTTGCCGTCAGTGAAAAAACCCTCTTGCTGGTGGTTTACCATGAAAGTACCTTACTGGTTCACCAAGGAGAGGGCAGGCCAGATAACAGTTTTCTGGTCCCAATAAATTAGAGGGTCAGTAGTAAGAGGTAGCATCAGTTCTTCATAGCTGCTGCTCTGGTGAACCTAGTGCTGCTCTGCATGGGTACAACGGATTAGGAATTGGGCATGTGCTGCTTCTAAGAGTTTCCATTTCCCAAATTTCTAAATCCAGGTCATTGTCGTCATCAACATTGTTAATGATGACATCCTTTTCTACTTCGGAACAAGGTGGTGTAAGACCCACTCCTTCTTGTGTGTGTCTTGGTATGTATGTGTGTCTGTTTGGGTATGGTAGTGTGTATATGTCTGGGTGTGTTAGTGTGTGTGTAAAAATGTGTCTTTGGGTATGTTTGTGTGTGCCTGGATATGTTAGTGTGTGACCATGTGTCTTTGTCTGGGTAGGTGTGCTTGTGTCTGGGTATATTTGTGTGCGTGTGTGAACATGTATCTTTGGCTGGCTACGTTAGCATGTATGTGTGGGTATGTTAGTATGTAAATACAGTGCCTTGCAAAAGTGTTCCCCCCTCCTTGGGATTTTTCCTATTTTATTGCATTACATCCTGAAATTAAAATGGATTTGATGGAGGTTTGTATAATTCGATTTACACAACATGCCTACCACTTTGAAAGGCAATATATATATATATATTTTTTATTTTGTTCTTCTAATTACATAAGACATTTCTTTGCAAAAGGGTGTGTAATCATAGTCCTATTGCATGCAATAAAACATAAAGCAAATGAGAAGAAGACACAAACATAGACATAAATGTTTAAAAAAAATAATAGGCAAATATGCATGGCTGATCCCATTATATGTTCAATCTAATTTAATTGTTTTTATTGTTGTTTCTTATTTTTATTGCACAAAATAATTTTTTAATAATTACCGTATTTGCTCGATTATAAGACGAGGTTTTTTTCAGAGCAAATGCTCTGAAAAATACCCCTCGTCTTCTAATCGGGGTCGTCTTCTAATCAGACCTCAAATAGAGGTCTGTTTATGAGACTAAGATCCAGATCCCCCGCACCGCTGCAGGGGACCTGGATCCTCCTGTCCCCCCTCCCCCATTTAACACTTCCCCATTTAACACCCCCCCACACACACACTTACCGGTGCTTCCTGCTGTATTGCCGGGGCAGCGGGTTGACGTCTACATGATCCGCGTAGACAACGTCCGCTGCAGCCGGAAGGAGGTGTGGCTAGCAGCGGGGGTTGTCTGCGTCCGTCGCACAGACCTTCCCCGACTGTCAGAGATCAGAGAACTCTGATCTCTGACAGCCAGGGAAGGTATCTGTGTGTTGATTGTCTAATTGTGTTGGTGTGAGTGTCTGGATGTGTGTTTTAGTGCTGATTATCTGTGTATGTGTTTGTTAGCGTGCATTTCTGGGTGTCTGGGTGTCTGTTAGTGTTAGTGCTCCTCCCAAGGTGAGGCTCTGGATCCACACCTGGCTGGTAGCACATGTGTATTACTAAAGCACAAATTAACAGTAATTAAGAACAATAGATCTGGGCAGAAATATTAAAGATACCAGCAATGTACAAGGTTCTTTTACTATGTACAACCTTTGTTGTTGCACTTCTTATGCAATGTGTTAAAGGTAAGGTAATACAATGACTCTTTTTCCATGAACCGCAGTTGCTTTCTTGGGGCCTGGAATGCTGACTTTATATATCATTCCAGCTTTGAGCACAAAAAGAATCCCAAAGTCACCTACCATGAGTTAGTGTAAAGGTTTCCAGGCAGCTGTTAAGAATCATCATATTTGCAGTTAGTCTGAAGCGTCGGGGACCTTTGTACCAGCCACCTGTGGCAAGGGCACAGTTCAAAGTAATACAAGAAATAATTAAATTTAGAGTTTCTAGATTTGTTTTACAAAAAAGTACCAGTAGTTAAGCATTTGTTCAAATACAAACACTAAAATACACCTCTCCTATGTCAAATAGCTTAAACTAAGCAGATAATAGAATGGTCCCCGCACTTTTTTGGACCGATCCTATGCAGCACCCTACGCAGTTCAGCAAACTCTCCCCTAGTCTCAAGTGCTTTAGAAAATCTCTAAACCTCTTCAAGAAAGCCTACCAATTTACTTACCTCCTACCACTGCTTTAACTTTCTTAGTCTTCTCTTAGGTGTCTCCAGTCATGCGTGTAAGGACTTACCTGCCTCTCCGGTCCCGCGCCGTGGCCTGTCCCGCGACGATTCCTCCTCGGCCGGCTTCCCGGGCAGCGAGTACCACCGCTACCCGGTCGGCAAGCAGGTAGCACAGCGCCAGCGTGTGGTCAAAACATAATATTACATGTTACATCTGTAACGTGTTCTTATAACCTCGGGTGACCTTCTTAATGCAGGACACACCTCCACCTGTCCCTATTTAAACCTGGACTTCCTCTTCTGGGTCACCCTTGGTTGGTGTATTCTGTGGTTTTCCTGTGCGACTTGCTGTAACTATTTCTTCGTTTGACCCAGCTTGCTGACTTTGCTCCTGTTCTCTGATTGTTGGTATTGGCTCAGCTTGTTTGACTACTCTTCTGGATTTGATTCGGCTTCCTGCTTTACCGGTTACCAGACCTGATTCTCGGTTCCAGCTCTCCTGGCTACTCCTGGTTCCTGTTTGCCTGGCTCACTCCGCCATTCGGGGTCCTCCTCATCCAATCGTTACAGTACCAAGGGTCACCATGGACCCCGCGGAGATTGGCCAGAAGATGTCTACCTGTGAAGCCCGTATTGAAAGTCTGGATCTTCGCATGGACCAGTTTGCTCAGGCTTTGCAAACACTCCTGGCGAGGACTGATCCAGCTGGTGGTCCTCCTCCTGTGCCTGCTGCTGCACCTGTTGCTGTTCCACCACCTGCTGACCCAGGTCTTCATACCCTCCATTTACCGCCTCCTCCCAGATATGGAGGAGATCCTGCTACCTGTCGTGGATTCACTTCGAGATGTCTCCCTACTTGTTTCCTTCCGATAGAGCCCGTGTGGGGTATGTCATCTCCCTACTCACTGACAGGGCTCTGGCCTGGGCAACTCCTCTTTGGGAACGCAATACTCCAGTGGTCATCGATTATACTGACTTTGTAACCACTTTCCGTCAAGTATTTGACAGGCCAGGTCGTGGCCATATTGCCTCATCAAGTCTCTTCTCACTGCGTCAGGGTACACGCAGCTTATCTGACTATGCCATTGAATTCCGTACCCTGGCTGCAGAAGTGGCATGGAACAACGACGCCTTGGTTGCTGCCTTCACTAATGGCCTATCTGACCGCCTAAAAGATGAGGTGGCTGCCCGGGACCTGCCCACGGACTTGGAAGAACTCATCGCCTACATTGGCCACATTGATCTGCGCCTCCGGGAACGCCAGGTACAGCGAGATCGCCAAAGGAGGGCTCCAGTGCGTTTTGCGCCACGTCCGGCTTCTTCTGACTCTGCTTCTCTTCTGCCTGAGGAGCCCATGCAGATTGGCTCCACACATCTCTCCGAGGAGGAGAGATCCCTCTGGCGCCAACAGGACCTCTGTATGTACTGTGGCAAACGAGGATATTATGTGCGTTCCTGCCCTGTGAAGCCGGGAAACTACAAGGCCTAAAGAGGGTTGGGGTACCTCCTCTAGGCCTTTCTGCTGCCTTTCCCCATGACCGGTCGCCTCGTATTTTCGTGCCTACATCTCTCACTGTTCAGGAGAGCACAATTCTGGCTCCAGCCCTTATAGACTCTGGAGCTGCAGGAAACTTTATTGACCATGACTTCTGCAGGCTCCACAATATACCCTTGCAGGAGAAAATCTCCCCGATCTTCGTGGAGGCCATCGATGGTCGACCTCTTCAACCTGCAGCGGTGACCCACGAAACTACCCCACTTCATCTCAGAGTAGGGGTTCTCCATACAGAGACAATAACACTCCATGTGATAACTTCTCCGCCTGCCCCCATTGTCTTGGGCTACCCTTGGCTGCAGCTGCATAACCCTGACATCGATTGGTCTACCCGTGAGATCGCTTCCTGGCGGTGCTCCTCCTGCATGTTCCCTCAACCATGCATAGTGAAAATCGTCTCCTTGGATACCACCACCCTACCTCCGCAATACCAGGAATATGCTGACGTGTTTGATAAGAAGGAGGCTGAATCCTTGCTTTCTCACCGTCCCTATGATTGCCCTATTGACCTGCTTCCTGGCACCGTACCCCCACGGGGCAGAGTGTATCCGTTATCCCCAGCCGAGACTGAGGCAATGGAGGCCTATGTCAGAGAAAACCTCCAAAAGGGCTTTATCCGCCGCTCCGCTTCTCCCGCCGGTGTAGGCTTTTTTTTTGTGTCCAAAAAAGATGGCGGTCTACATACGTGTATAGACTATCGGGGCCTCAATCGAATCACCATTAAAAACACATACCCCTTGCCACTCATTACCGAGTTGTTCGACCGCCTGAAGGGATCGAAGGTGTTCACTAAATTGGACTTACGGGGTGCTTACAACCTCATTCGAGTATACAGTAATGCCATTTCGGCTCTGTAACGCCCCAGCAGTATTTCAGGAATTCGTTAATGACTGTTTCCGGGACTATCTTCACCAATTCATTGTCATCTACCTTGATGACATGCTTATCCACTTGCCGGACCCGATTTCACATCGGATACACGTAAAAAAGATCCTGGCACGCCTTTGTGAAAACCGTTTATACGCTAAACTGGAGAAATGCGTATTTGAAGTTTCCCGGGTACCCTTCCTTGGTTATGTCATTAGCGGTACAGGGTTCGAGATGGATCCCGACAAGCTGCATGCCATTCTGCAATGGCCTCAACCACAAGGACTGAAAGCCCTCCAGAGGTTCCTCGGCTTTGCTAACTATTATCGACGATTTATCCAAGACTTTTCTAAGGTTGTGGCTCCCATGACCGCGCTCACTAAAAAGGGGTCTGACTGTCATAATTGGCCTGCCTCCGCTGTTCAGGCCTTCCAGAAATTGAAGAATCTGTTTGTCTCTGCTCCGGTCCTCGTTCACCCTGATGTCTCTCAACCTTTTAGTATTGAAGTGGACGCTTCAGAAATCGGCGCTGGAGCGGTCTTATCTCAACAGAAAACATACGAAGGTCCGCTACATCCTTGTGGGTTCTTTTCCAAACGCTTTTCTCCTGCGGAGAGGAACTATGACATCGGCAACCGGGAACTACTGGCAGTCATCCTCGCCCTTACTGAGTGGCGTCATCTCCTAGAGGGTTCCCGCATACCTGTTACTATTCTCACAGACCACAAGAACCTCCAGTATATTGCAGATGCCAAACGTCTAACCCCCAGACAAGCACGATGGACTCTCTTCTTATCACGTTTTAATTATGTTATTTCCTATCGCCCGGGGTCTAAAAATACCAAGGCCGATGCTTTATCCCGTATGTTCTGCACAGCCACAGAGGAAAAACCAGACCCGGAATCCATCGTCCCTGCTAACTGTATTGTCTCTGCTGTATCTCTAGTTGTTGCTTCTCCCCTCCTGCAACGCATTCAAGCCAGCCAACCGTCTGCTCCAGCCCATACCCCACCTGACAAACTGTTTGTGCCTCCTGTGTACCGTGAAAGGATACTTCAGGTACACCGTTCCACAAAGTTTTCAGGCCACCTTGGTCTTCAACGCACCAGCCAGGCCCTAAGCCGCGGTTTCTGGTGGCCGTCCTGGAGACAAGACGTGGCTGATTACCTCAGATCCTGCCGCATATGTGCCACTACCAAGACCCCCAGGACTCCTCCAGCTGGTCACCTACAGCCCCTTCCGGTGCCTTGTCATCCCTGGACCCATATTGCCATGGACTTCATAGTGGAACTTCCTCTATCCCATCGCTACACCACCATACTCACCATCGTGGACCGTTTCTCCAGGATGGTTCATTTTGTTCCGCTAGTTAAACTTCCCATGGCCAGAGAATTCGCAGACATCTTCATGAGAGAAGTTGTTAGACTCCACGGAATTCCCCAGGACATCGTATCTGACCGTGGTGTCCAGTTCATCTCCCGGGTTCTGGAGGTCCTTCTGTAAAGCCATAGGTATCACCCTGTCCTTTTCCATGGCTTATCACCTCCAAGCCAACGGGGCAGCGGAACGCTCTAATCAGCGCCTTGAACAATATCTACGTGCTTTTGCTAATGACAACCAGAATGACTGGGCTGACCTCCTCCCACTTGCGGAGTTCGCCCTCAATAACTCCGTGCAAGGCTCCACCCAACACACCCCCTTTTATTGTGTCTACGGTTTCCACCCAGTTGTTTTACCTACCGACACCCCAGAGGTAGGGGTACCTGCTTTGGACGCACACCTAAAACACCTGTCTTCTGTTTGGTCCTCTGTCCGCTCTGCGTCCATAGGTGCTTCTCAGACACAAAAGAGGTATTATGACCGTAAAAGGTTACCTGCCCCTTCCTATATGCCTGGAGACAAGGTGTGGCTCTCTACCCGTCACATACGCCTTCGCTCTCCTTCGCAAAAACTGGCACCATGCTATACTGGACCATACTCCATCCTCCGCCGTATTAACCCTGTCACATATGAACTGAACCTGCCACGTAACCTTCGTATTCCTCGAACGTTTCACGTCTCCCTCCTGAAGCCAGTGTTGTTCTCCCATTTTACCCGTCCTCTGGCCAGCCCTGGTCCCGTTTCTGTCACCTCCTCGGAGAACTACGAGATCCGTTCCATCCTCGATTCCCGCATCTTCCGGGGTGCTCAGCAATATCTGGTTCACTGGAAGGGTTATGGACCTGAAGAAAGATCTTGGTTGCCCGCCTCCGAAGTCTGCGCGCCGCGGCTGGTTCGCCTCTTCCATTCCAAATACCTGGGAGGCCGGGCAGCGGCCCTGGTCGCCCTTCGGGTGGTTCTCGAGGGGGGTGTACTGTAAGGACTTACCTGCCTCTCCAGGTCCCACGCCGTGGCTTCCTCCTCGGCCGGCTTCCCGGGCAGCGAGTACCACCGCTACCCGGTCGACGTCTTCACAGGTAGCACAGCGCCACCGTGTGGTCAAAACATAATATTACACGTTACATCTGTGACGTATTCTTATAACCTCAGGTGACCTCCTTAATGCAGGACACACCTCCACCTGTCCCTATTTAAACCTGGACTTCCTCTTCTAGGTCACCCTTGGTTGGTGTATTCTGTGGTTTTCCTGTGCGACTTGCTGTGACTATTTCTTCATTTGACCCGGCTTGCTGACTTTGCTCCTGTTTTCTGATTTGGCTCCTGTTCTCTGATTGTTGGTATTGACTTGGCTTGTTTGACTACTCTTTTGGATTTGATTCAGCTTCCTGCTTTACCGGTTACCAGAGCTGATTCTCGGTTCCAGCTCTCCTGGCTACTCCTGGTTCCTGTTTGCCTGGCTCACTCCGCCATTCAGGGTCCTCCTCATCCAGTCGTTACAATGCACTGTACTCTCCAGTGCTAAATCAGCTTATTCACATTTTTTAAACAATGGAGTACAGTTGTGTAGCTGGCCTGCCTTAGGCATATGCACTTTCACCTTGTGTGCAAAATATCCGCACACCTCCTTGTAGATTGGAAGCAAGACCTTCTTCAGCTTTTGTTTTTGTAAGCCCACAATGCATTGTGGTGCACCACTTGTTACATCGGGTTCGCTCACAGTACAACAGTGTGTTGTAGAATATGATGGTACTATATAAACTAATAAATAATAAACTATTAGACTTGTACATTCTGATTTGCACGAATTGCTAATTTACCAAATTTGTTAAATTCATTTGTATGAAGCCCCTAAAACGAGGCCAGAATCGAATCGGACGAAAACAGATCAAATCGCTCTGAATTTTTCTAAATTTGTGGGTCCACATTCACTCACAGTCTATCACACTCGCATTCTCATTCACTCTCTCTCAAGCTCTCTAAATGTTTCTCTATCTTCTCTGCTGACCGCTTCTGTCGAGCAACTTCTTCATATTCTATCTTATCCCTTCTCCATTCTATCTTAAATCTGGTATTTTCTTTCTTTGTCCACATCTCTGAGGACACAACTAGGTGGGAACGTGCAGCGACGTCGTCCCCAATCCTCTAATCGGGGAAGAAGACGCCACTACCCATCCTCCAATTGAGGGAGAGGATGTCCCCGCAAGCGCCGCCATATTGTCCTTAGTTTACGTGAGGACAGAATGACGGTGCTTGCTGTGACGTCCTCCCCCAATTAAAAAAAGGAGAGCGTAAAGAGAAGATATAAAAGAGGAGAAAGGAAGAGAAGAAGATGCAGAACAAGAAGTTGTGAGACACAGAAACTGAATGAGTCGTCAGAGAATGCAGAGAGACAGAAAACACGAGAGAGTGAACAAAAAGAGAGTGCGAGAGTAAATGTGGGTGTCGGACAACAAATTTGGTTCCTGAATTTTAAATGGTCCCCAATTTTCATCCAAACGGAATGGGCAGGAAATGGAATTTGTTGTCCAAAAACAAATGGGCCAAATTTAAATAATTTTGGACCTCAACATTTTAGGAATGGCGCTAAAGAGTATGGAGAGTATGCTGTTGGCATGTGTGTTGGCAGTTTCAATTGCATTTTATATTCCAGAATCTAAGATAGTATGTCTAAACAATTTAATATTTTGAGGTATTCATGTTGCATAAATTTCCAAAAGTCACAGCATGTGCAATGTACTTAGAAGTCACTGTGAAGGGAAACTCTCACACTTTAAATTATTTAAATATTTGTACGGTACTGATGGATAATCTGGCTGCTCCACTGGCTGCATGGCAGAAGCAGCAGAGTTACTGCCCTTGGTAGACTGCTGCACAGCAGGATCACATAACACTATGTTATATGACCCTACTACTATGTGGTAGCTCCCACTGCTTGCAAGCACCTGACTGACAAGCTGATATTGTGTGTGTGTGTGTGTAGCCATCAAAATCCATGTGGCAGAGTCTTAATCAAGTACTGGACCCTACCTGCACTACGAATGGTAAGAATGCAGGAAAAGCAGATATCTCAGAAATTGTATGGGGAAAATAGGAGGGAATACAGGAGAAAGTATTTACTTAGAAGAGAAGTTGGGAGAGAATAGAATTTCAAGGGAGGAGACGGGAGTGTAAATTGAGGGGTATTGCTGAGTGGCACAAAGGGGTTAAAGAGATGCTTCTTGTTAAGACTGCACTGTGTGCACTTATTGATTTAAGCTCTATAGCTTGGGATCATAGGCCTATATGTTATCGTTAATCTTGTATTCAAATCTATCTTGTTTTTGACTAATGTACTATTCATAAAATACATTTAACCTAATACTTTACCTCCAATTTAACAGTTTGAAATATGCCCTATTTTGCAAACATAAAAACTCCCTGTGCTTAATAAACAGAACTAGTTGATACCCTTTGCCACGGCAGTGTAAAATTTAGGGCTGCAACTAACGATTATTTTAATAATCGATTAGTTGGCCTATTATTTTTTCGATTAATCGATTAATCGGATAAAAAATGCAATTTTTTATTTATTTAAAATAATGTAATAAAAAACGTACAATTTACACTTTCATCTCTTTATTGCAATGGCCTCTCGCTATTCACCTTCTTATTTTATTGACATAATAATAAAAGCTACAAGAACCCAAACACAGTGTACAAAGTTATCAGTAAATATTAATTCATATGTTAACTTTTTTCATATTTAATAAAAACTGAGAAAAAAGCCTTGTTTATATTTTCTTTTATTTACCAAACTGCCCCCAGTTATGCACATCTGACCCCCAGCTTGCCACTCTGCCCCATATATGCCTTATACCTCTTATATGCCAGAGATTCCACTGTGCCCCTGATATGCCACTGTGCCCCCGATATGCCTTATACTCCTTATATGCCAGTGATATCCAACTGAGCCCCCTGATATACCTTTTACTCCCAGATATGTCTTATGCCCCCCCTGATTCTGCCTCCCTGAAATTCATTATACCCCCCATACACCACTATAACTCACCCATACACCACTCTGCCTCCTCCCCCTCCCATACACCACTCTGCCTCCTCCCCCCTCCCATACACCACTCTGCTTCCTCCCCCCTCCCATACACCACTCTGCCTTCGCCCCCTCCCATACACCACTCTGCCTTCGCCCCCTCCCATACACCACTCTGGCTCCTCCCCCCCATACACGACTCTGGCTCCTCCCCCTCCCATACACCACTCTGCCTTCTCCCCCTCCCATACACCACTCTGCCTCCTCCCCCTCCCATACACCACTCTGCCTTCTCCCCCTCCCATACACCACTCTGCCTTCTCTCCCTCCCATACACCACTCTGGCTCCTCCCCCCTCCCATACACCACTCTGGCTCCTCCCCCCTCCCATACACCACTCTGCCTCCTCCCCCTTCCCATACACCACTCTGCCTCCTGTCAGGCAGAGTGGCGTATGGGAGGGGGAGGAGCCAGAGTGGTGTATGGGAGGGTGGCTCCCATACACCCCTCTGACTCCTCCCCCTCCCATACACCACTCTGCCTCTCTCCCGACTCCCTGGTATTTTGTGAACCTCCGTTGCAGTAACGGAGGCTGTCTGTGCGATGCAGACCCCCACCAGCTGACAGAGAGGATGATCCTCTGCAGGAGACCTCGATTCTCTGTCAGCCGGCGTGGGTCTGCACGATGTGCACAGACAGCCTCCGTTACTCACCTTCACTTACGCTGAGGCTTCTATGAAGCTGCAGTGAAAGTGCCTGTCAGCAACGGAGGTTCACAAAATACCAGGGAGTCGGGAGAGAGGCAGAGCAGTGTATGGGAGGGGGGAGAAGTCAGAGGGGTGTATGGGAGGGGGGAGAGAGACGGAAGTGAGAGACCGGCCGACAGTGAGGGGAATCCAGGTCCCCTGCAGCGTCGCAGGAGATCTGGATTCTAGTGTTATAATCCGATCTCTGTTTGAGGTCGGATTATATAAGGATAAAATCGATAAAAATCGATTTGACTAATCGATAATGAAAATCGTTGACAACGAGTTTCATTATCGATTATTATCGATTTTATCGATTAGTTGTTTCAGCCCTAGTAAAATTATTTAACCAGACAGACCAGACAGAACTAAAGTGATCACTTCTATACAATATGGCATGCTCTTACCATGACTGAAATCTGAAAGAGAAAAAGGATCTGAAGATGAGTCCCCAACCTCTTCCAGAAGACGCCTCGGAACTGTGGTCAAGAAACATACGGATGAACATTATGAGCAAAACTCATAGAAAACCTATTTACAGAGGAGAGCTGACAATGCGAACAGGGAGGCAACTGATGAAAGATGCTAGCCTTCCCCTGACTACATAACACCATCACAAACATGCGATATAACTTGTAACCTAGTTGGAATTAATATGCAGACTCAGACCAGGCATACCGAGTCCGATTTAATGACCCATACTGTTTCTATAATTTTGGAGAAAAAACAATTAGGACAGGTGACATAGTCAAGAAATATGGGCATTGTGTGGGGTTAAATGATCGGAACTCCAAAATGTCCTCAGAATAAATGCTATTATTAATTAACAATCACCAAAAAGTAAACCTCCAGACAGCTAATTCAGAAGAAAGTAATTGAACAATTAGACCCAATTAAGATAATAAAAATGTGTCCAGATGCTCTTGATGTGAACTGAAGCTGAAACAAGACAAATACTTTTCCATAAACTGACCGCATTATCATCATATTTGCTTACCAACTGTTTAGAATTCATATGCAAGTAGTAATTAAATGTGTGTAAATGATTAAGGTAAAAAAACATTACATCCATTGAATCCCAAGCGCAAATGTTTTCTGTGTTTTAGCAGTCATAGTGCAGATTCTTAGACTAAGAATTAGATTATTGATAGGTAATTGAATTGGACACCATGCAATAATCACCTGTAGTAAAAACAAATAAGGTTTGGAGGGGTTATTGAATAAAGCCCATTATATCTGTGCAAGAGCAACCAGAACATGTGGTGCTTAGCGACAAGACCCAATTATTCAGTTTGTTACATATGATTATTTGATCAAATGCACTTACCGCATGTATATGAGACAGTCAAATGTTTCATTACTCCTGGAAAACAGGGATCACCAAAAGTCTGAATGTCAGCTCCAATAGAGCAGTTGTGTCGGCGGTGACATCTCCTTGAGACTTTTCTAAAGGCTGTCTGAGTATAACATTCTATAAAAGCATAAGTAATGTATAGTGTTACTTGAAGAAGGGGAAAAGTAAAACGTGCATTGATACAACTAGAGTTGCTAAGTGATCGGTATTTTATGGCTTGACATTTTTTTAAAGGTCAATCTCGTTGCTGGTTGGCTACGCTGAGCATACCTACGACGAGACATTTTTGCAGGCAGAAGGTTTTATTCTGCCAGTTTGGTCTCTCTGACAGAAGTCATCCTAACTGGCTCCTCAGTGACAAACCCAGTGTAATAGTGCTTGCAGAGAGTTTTGTTGAATTTGAAGTGGAATTCAGGGAGCAGATAGTCTCCCCTGGATTCAGTGTAGCAGAAATATAGCTAACACTTGCAGCAAAGCTAGTAAAGAATTAACCTCTGCATTTTTAGTCTGTTTGGAGGGCCACGTAATATTAATTGGACCCTGGCGCCACCTCACACTCCCTGGCATTCAATCACACCCTCCGCTCCAATACTTGCCGCACTGGCTCTACAAATTAAAAGGAGACTGTCAGAGACACTGTAGTCTTCCTTCTTTCTGACCCTAGATAACAGCATTCTCGTCTCAATATCTTAGGGGGTCAGTAGTAGGAGGCAGTGCCAGTTCCTCATCATAGGCTTTGACCATTTCAGAGGTGCTAGTCTAACTTTGGGGAGCTTGGGTGGTACCACTAAACTATCAAGGACCTCTGCCCAAATGCCTACTGCTACAGTGAACCTAATAGAGCTGCTCTGCGTGTATGCAGGGGATTGGATATTGGAATTTCCATGTCCAACTCCTGCATCTCCCCTTCACTTAGCATGCCTCTTTTGTGCTGAATCTCACATACTGTAATCTATGGACCAACATGCCCTTAACCTCTAAGTCATAGAGGGTGGCCAGCATGTACTCCTTCGAGAGCCTGCAGCTGATTGGCGAGAGGCTGTGCTTTGTGTCGAGACACAAATAAGATGGCTGACCGGCACCGATCAAATCCCTGAGATCTTAATGAAGGCAGCTGCTTGTCCCATTAATGACCATTCCCCTGTGCCCAATGGGCTAGACACCCCAATGTTCTGCTCAGAGGACTTAGAGTGAAGAGGTCACTGCTACTCCAGGATCTGCTCCATCATGTCCAGGGTGGAATTCTGGCAGGGGACCTGACCTCTCCTGCTCTTCCCTCAGGTGCTGGCTTGCCTTCATGCTGCGGTAAAATTGCCTGGCAATCTTAAGACACTATTAAATCAATTTCAACCGCCTACACTGCTCATCAGTTGGAGTAGCTGCCCTTACCACCACATGTATTATATGTGTTGGACTATGCAAACCTAAAAAGTCCCCATCTCTAACTGCTTTCACCATGTTTACAGCCCAGTCACTACGAGTCCCATTCCTACTGCAATGCCTACCTGTGGTCCAATCCACTGCACCAACAGCATCCTAAAAACTGCCAAAATGTGAGCTTATCTGTAGAGCTTATGCAGTAGAAAAGATCTATAACCCTGCTATCCTGCTGCCCCATCCCTCCTGTCACCTTGTGTGCCTACACCACCTACAATGTTATAGACCTGAAAATATGTGGGCAGTCACCAGTGTGTTGTCAGTGAAAGAAAGGCATGCTGTGCACTAGTGGTGCTCCATACGTCAAAGGTGAAGTGGATAGTTTGTCCCACTGCTTTGGTCAGCTTGTCGTTCAACAATGAGACACAAAACTGGTAAAGGAAGGACAACACAGTCCTGCTGAAGGTGGTACTATAGGGGATGTAGCAGCGGGGAGCGAGGGCCTCTAGCAGCTGCCTGAAGGGCTCCCACTCAATCATGGAGAAGGAAGCACCTTCACCTGCACTTGACATTGTGTCAGTGTATATGACTGCTGCTTTGACATCCCCCAATTGCTTGATGCCAGAGGAGGCCCCTGCTGGCGACCAATAGAGTCGCTTGTACAGACTTTTAAAATCCAGGTGCTGCAACTTGGCCGGGAGAGACCACTGGTCTCCCCACTCCAAGAGTTAAAAGTCCGTACGAACGACCAATAAAGTTGCTTGTACAGACCTTCAACTGTTGGAACAGGGAGACCAGCAGTCTCTCCCAGGTGTACTTCATTGGTTGATGGCAGAGGAGGCCCCTGCAGGCGACCAATAGAGTTGCTTGTACGGACATTTAAAATCCTGGCGCCAAATCTGCTGCATAGTCCATACGGCGTTAACCCCGTATTAACCCGTTCTACGAAAAACAAAGAAAAAAAAACGAACACAAAGAATGTACACGAATATTCGCCCAAACTGAACACAGGAACGGGCGGATATTCACGGAATACGAAGATTTTTCCCCCACGAAGACGAACACGAAGAGTTGTCCGGCGCCGAAGCCAGAAAATGTGTGTTAAGCATTCAAAGACAAATAAATCTAAACCCCTTGTTTTCACCTGGAGATGTTTTTTATTACTGACCCCTTCTTTCCCCTCAGCTGGCTAGATCGTAAGCTGGCAAGAGCAGGGCCCCAGGCAGGCTGTTTCCAGAGCAGACGTGGCACAGGCTGGCTGTTTCCGGGGTATATATATATACACACACACACACACATACACTCAATTGCTTGTTAACACAAATAGCTAATCAGCCAATCACATGGCAGCAACTCAATGCATTTAGGCATGTAGGTGTAGTCAAGGCAACTTGCTGAAGTTCAAACCAAGCATCAGAATGGGAAAGAAAGGGGATTTAAGTGACTTTGAATGTGGCATTATTGTTGCCAGACAGGCTCATCTGAGTATTTCAGAAACTGCTGATCTACTGGGATTTTCCCGCACAACCATCTCACACACACAGTGTATGGACAAAATGGACACCTGACCATTACACCAACAGGCACTCTTATGACAATGCATTCTAAATACATAGACATTAATATGACATTGCCCCCCTTTCCAGCTATAACAGGGAAGGCTTTCCACAAGATTTTGGAGTGCTTCTGTGAGAATTTTTGCCCATTCATCCATTGCAGCATTTGTAAGGTCAGACACTGATGTTGGACGAGAAGGTCTAGCTCACAATCTCCGTTCCAGTTCATTCCAAAGGTGTTTTATAGGGTTGAGGTTAGGGCCTTTCTTTGTGGGGCACATTCATGCTGAAATAGAAAAGGGCATTCCCCAAACTGTTGGACGCATAACATTGTCCAAAATGTCTTTTTAAGGAGCGTATAGTAATATTAGTTATCTTTGAACAGTTAATAGTCTTTTTATGTTCATATATATATATATATATATATATATATATATATATATATATATATCTTGATGTACTTTTTGTCCTTAATTTACTTTCTTTATGATAGGAGTTATACAACTTTATAATCTATTTTATATTTTATAGTCTCCATACAGTATATTCAGTATCTAAATATATATGCTGCAAGCTAATGGTACGATTCTAATAATATGTGGATTCGTATGTGGGAGGCTGGATCCTCCTGATGGGATAAGTGTTCTTGGAGGTATAAGATCTTGTTTTTAATTAATGTCCGTAAAGAATGGGAATTGCAAGATACCATCAGTCATAAGAGTTTAAGGTTATTTCTACTGATATCCAACTCATCCTTAAGCAGAGGCCATGAGTGCCACAAAATGTGTTAGCTGGCTTTTTATCTCCTATCCCATCATGTATTTGTTGATGTTAAAAAATAAAGTTTATTGATCTTATATTCTGTAGTTTATTTCAATATAGCACCTGCATTTGAGTTCTGCTTCTTTGTGTATTTAATTTCTTATCCCTCCTCTCTGCTTATTCCCTGCTTTCTGTTCTATTCCTTTCTGTTATATGTGTTACACCATGTTCTTCCCTTTTGCCTTGCTGTAGTCCTTACCATTTATATAATGTTATCAGTATCTCTCAGTCGCAGATCCCTAGACCTAGCAATTACGGTAAGTTGTTTTTCATGAACCCTATATGTTCTGTTACACCACTCATGCACTCGTCTTGTAATCTAGAAGTCAATCTGTGTTCACTCACCGTATTCTGCAGTGGTTTCGTTGTCTGAATCACAATGCAGTTTCCTTTGTAAAGTTCTGCCATATCTAGCAGAGTAGATTGATAGTAGCGAGTTACCTTTGCAAGTCAGATTTAGATGTTGATTCTCACAAACTGTTTTTACTCTGTGGTTTCCTGTGGGATTAAAGAAACCAGTTAAAGATATCTATCAACAAACAGGTGAGTTTCCATTTTACATAACGGAGCTCAGTGTCCAGCACCACAAGGAGGGACGACACCTGGCATCCATCCTTGCCAGTATTAGCAGGTGATGTAATGACGCTGTGCCCACATGCACAGTAGGTTTTCTTCTATTAGATGCCTTCTACTGTCTATAGACAGTATGGACTAGTTCATGATTTAAAGGCACAGAGACATCTGTAAGGTACTTTCGTGGTGTTATTCTGTTTATGCTACTGCAGTGTATTGTTATTTTGGCATCCTGATCCGGCTTTGTTTACCACGTTGCTATTCCAGTATCTTGACACAGCTTCCTTTGTCAACGTTACTGTTCTGCTATCCTGACCTGCAGGGGAGGGCTGGCAGCCTAAGGCCAGGGGGCAAGTCTAGTCAAGTGGCCCGTTGCGCCACCAAATCAGCCCACCATCCATGGTTTTTGTTCTTCTCCCTGTCACGAGGAGCTGTTCCGTGTGACTCTGCCCCTTGAGCAAAGGGGCAGGACGAAGAGCCTCACTGAGGCACTGAGTGGCATGGTCTGCTTAAGATTTTAAAGCAGCCGGCGTGTCTTACGGCCGCAAAGGCATCTCGATGTGCTGGCCTATGGACTGGCCGGCCCCGCGGGTGCTGCAGGCTTTTGCCCCGCATTAAAAAAGGTCCTGGTGCGACCGAATCAGCCACCTCAGTGGGCGGCGCATGGCCGTTTAGGTTAGGTTCAGGGCCACCCCTGCTGACCCGGCTTCATTTGACCGCACCACTATTATGGTATCCTAACCCAGCTTTGTTTGATCACGTAGATATTCTGGTATCCTGACCTGGCTTCGTGTGTCCACGCTGCTGCCTAGGTGTCCTGATCCCCTCCCCCAATCTGCTCATTGGTTTCTGACCCTTCCTAGTACAAATAAAATACATATTATTACTTTAATACTTTCTGTCCATTTAAGAGGCTACTTCTGCAATACATTAGTTTCCCCTGCATATGACTGCAGGAATAAGCTTTTTATTTTATGGGTCTACCTCAATGCTTGGATTAAGGAAATAGGAAGATTTTGTATAAGAACAAAATAACATAGGCGAGTGAAAAAATTCTAAATATATTTGCAAAAGCATAGTATAGTCTGCAAAAATGTTGGCCCATTAAGATCAAACATTATATATTTTAACACATGATTTATTTCAAATAGATATAATTTGTCCAGAGCATTGTAACTCACCTGGTTTACATTTGTACGACACAAGTAGGTATTTATTAGTCCCAGGACAGGGGTCTGATCCAAAAATCCTGCTGTTTACAGAAAAGCGGCAAGAGCGTAGATTCTGGCATTCGTCATAGAGTTTCTTGTAAGGGAATAAAACAAGGTCGATAGTTCTTAGCATATAATATCACAAAGAAATGTTAGTTTATTTACAACAGTCTGCAAGCCAGTTGGCACTTTTGTCTGCTTCAAATTTTCTTCAGCCAGTGCACTGAGATTAAAAATGATTTGGTAATATTAAAAGGAAAATAACATTTTTAATATCAGACAACATAAACAGTAGATAGATGACAAGTCACAATTAATATAATATTAACTACTTCTATGGTTTTACATAATAACAATCATCGGTTAGTAGATCTAAAACTTATGTAAATACCGTATTTGCTCGATTATAAGACGACCCTGATTATAAAATGACTGCCCAAAATTTTAATATCAATTTAGAAAAAAAAGACTACGCTATAGGTTATTTGTCAACCTGCCCCCAGCTATGCATATATTCCCCCCCGGCATGTCACTCTGCCTCCCCAGATATGCCTTATACCCCCTATTGCCACTCTGCCTCCGTGATATGCCTTATACCCCCCTATATGCCACTCTGCACCCCAGATATGCATTACACCCACCTATATGCCACTCTGTTTCCCTGATATGCCTTATACCCCCTATATGCCACTCTGCCCCCCCAGACTTACCAAAGCATTCCCCGTGCTTCAGACTACCTGGTGTCTAGTGGGGGCAGACTGTGAACATCTGCACAATGCACGTAGACAACCTCTGCTGCTACCTGGCACTTTTTTCTGTACCCTTCTTCCCTTGTTACGATTTACTTGAAAATTTTGAAAACCTTCAATAAATATTGATTTACCACTATAACCTCCGCTGCTGCGGTACTTCCCTTGGGGCTTTTATGGTGGAGCACGGGAAGGTCATGTCATGCCACTGGCCTCTGCCCTCTCCTTTCTGTGACCCCAGCTTAATTGGCTTTACCCCCACTATGAAGTGTTGGCAATAGGAGAGTGGCAGATCGACATCTCTCCCCAGCAGAAGTATACAGGAGGGAATGCATCTGGCTTCCCTCCCCTCGCAGTGGATCATACAAAAATAGCACCTGGAGACCTTTGTACCATGCAGGTGGATTGGACTATGGTCACCACCTGAGGTCCCCAGAGGTGCCGGGCAGTCAGCCTAGAACCCCATATGGAAGGGACCCCAGCCTCTCTGTCTTCTCCCCAGCGGCTGAGAGGACTCCAGGGAGAAGGCACATTTGGCCCTTCTTCCCAGCGGCAGTTACGTTATTTGGGAGAAGCAGAGTGTGGCTGGGTGAGTACTGTTTTGTTGTTGAAAAATTGTTTTGGGGAGTACTCACCCCCCACCCCAACCCATATATCCCTTTCTCACGATCTACCCTCTCCCTCCCTACCCCCCTTCTCATGATCTACCCTCTCCCTCCCTACACCCCCTTCTCACGATCTACCCTCTCCCTCCCTACACCCCCTTCTCACGATCTACCCTCTCCCTCCCTACCTCCCCTTCTCACGATCTACCCTCTCCCTCCCTACCCCCTTCTCACGATCTACCCACTCACTCCCTACCCCCCTTCTCACGATCTACCCACTCCCTCCCTACCCCCCTTCTCACGATCTACCCACTCCCTCCCTACCCCCCCTTCTCACGATCTACCCACTCCCTCCCTACACCCCCTTCTCACGATCTACCCACTCCCTCCCTACCCCCCTTCTCACGATCTACCCACTCCCTCCCTACCCCCCCTTCTCATGATCTACCCACTCCCTCCCTACCCCCCTTCTCACGATCTACCCACTCCCTCCCTACCCCCCCTTTGTAGGTCACTTACCGTCAACTCCTGTGTTGGGAGCGTGAGGCGTTTGTCTCGGGTGCCGAGACAAACGCCTCACGCTCCCAACACTGCACTCTGGGCAGCGCTGAGGCAGGCGGCAGCGGCGACGGCGGCAGTGGCGATGGCGACGGCGGCAGCAGCGGCGGCGGCAGCAGCGGCGGGGAGCGGAGGCATTCTGGATTTCTGTCAGTCAGGGGGGCCCAAGAGTTGCCGAGCGGTCGTTTTCAGCAACCGCTCGGCACCCCTTGGGCCCCCCTGACTGGCAGAACTCCAGGGCCCGGTCGCAGTCGCGACCCCTGCGACCCCGGTAGTTCCGCCACTGCCAGTACTAGTTAGTGGGACAGGTGCCTCTTGCCAGCATCCACAACTCTAGGAGTGACAGAGCTCTGCTCCCTGACTGAACTGGTTGCAGACCTGGTTGGAGTCTGCAACCAGGTTTTTTACAGTAAGGACAATAAGGATGTGGAATTTTCTGCCTGCAGAGGTAGTTTTATCGGAGTCTGTACAGACATTTAAACTGCAACTGGAACTGCACATAATATTCAGGGATATAATCTTTAATTTTCAGTCTATATAACTATGTAACTATGTAACTATGAGTCTGGCCCCAGTTCAGTTTTCTTTTTAAAGGAGAGATATGTGACAGAATGACCTGTCATACAGGGCCCCAGGGTACTCAGAGATGGCTCCCGCCTGGCTGTCAAACAAAGCACAGGTAGGAACTGTTTATCTATGTTAATGCAGTTCTGTGAATATATATGAGGCTACTTATTGGGTACACATAGCAGGGTTCCAAGGTGTGAATGCTGACTGGAGCTGGAAGTGATTTTTGGGACAATAAGAGCAGCTCTCTCCAGTTTTTGTTTCTTTTTTTCTCACATTACAAAACATTGCAGAATCACCTCATGTATTTTCAAGGTAACAGCACAATGTTTTCAAGGGATCTCTAAACAATCATATGCATTAAAGACAGTGAACAGTGCATATTTTGTGTCACCTTTTACTTTGCATTGATGAAAAATACTGGTATAAAAACACTTTACTATTGCCCAACAAAATCAAACATATGTTCGCATATACTGTTCACTAGACATTTGCAAATGAGCCAAAAAGGTTCAGACAATTTTTTTGGTTAGTTCTGGCCCATTCTTTCAGACATCGCATTCCGTTTCCTGGCCGTTAATTTTGGATGGCAATCAGGGGGGCATTTTAGATTTGGAATGAAATTCGTTGTCCAATGCCCACATTTACTCTCACTCTATCACACTCTCATTTGCATGCCCTCTTTCTTTCATATTCTCTGAATGTATCCCTACCTTCTCTACTGACTAATTCCACTTCCGTGTCTCACAGATCAATCGGGATGGAAGCTTCACAATTTTGCTCTAAGAGAACCCTGTGTGAACTTCAGACAAAATATTGGAGCTTCCGGTGACGTCCTCTCCCCTGATCCTCAAATCACCAGAAACTCCACCATTTTGGCCAAAATTCCCACAAGGTTATGTTAAGGCAAAATGCTGGTTGGGGGAAAAGGATGTCCACGGGAGCTCCCCCATTTTGGAAGTTTACCAGTAATGCGGACAAAGAAAGAAGAGAGAAGAAAAACGATAGAAGAACAAGAAGATAAAGAACAAGAAGATGTAAACCTGACCTATAATGTCCTTAACAACTCTGAACTCTCCTATACCTCTACCATATCCAAATTCCAGCTAACCTCTCTCTTCGTTTCTCTCATGACTTGCGTCTCCTCTTCTCACTCCCATATTCAGGATTTCACCTGTGCTGTACCCCTTCTGTGGAATTCTCTTCCCCTTTCCATCAGACCTTCTCCCTTGTTTGCCACTTTCAAAAGCACTCTGAAAACTCACCTTTTTCAAAAAGCATGCAACCTCTCCTCTTAACATGGCCAAAAGATTATCTGGGCCCTGTCAACTCATCCCCATCCAACCAGTCCTCTCCTGTTTTTTCACTTCTCCCTCAATCACTGACCAGATTGTAAGCTCAGAAGAGCAGGGCCCTCTTCGCCTTTTGTATCAGTTTATTGTATGTGATTTTAAATTATTTCACTGATTGTAACACAGCTACGGAATCCGCTGGCACTATATAAATAAATGTAAAGTAATGCTAGACAAGGAATCAGAGCTGCAAGACGCGGAAGTGGTCGGAATAGACGGTGATAAGAAATTCAGAGAGTGTGAGTGAAAGAGCCTGCAGATTTCGGATGAAATGTTTTTGCTTTGCTTTTGTCCGTTTCATGGGGGGGAGTGTGGCCTCATTTTCAGAGATTCTTTCCAATTGAGAAAATCAGCAAACTGTTAAATGTTCACACAGGTGGTCTTGTGGACTTATTTTCTTCTTCAGAAATAATTTAATTTGGTCCAAAGTACAGTGGGGCAAAAAAGTATTTAGTCAGCCACCAATTGTGCAAGTTCTCCCACTTAAAAAGATAAGAGAGGCCTGTAATTTTCACCATAGGTACACTTCAACTATGAGAGACAGAATGGGGGGAAAGAATACAGGAAATCACATGGTAGGATTTCTAATGAATTCATTGGTAAATTCCTCGGTAAAATAAGTATTTGGTCACCTACAAACAAGCAAGATATCTGGCACTCACAGACCTGTAACATCTTCTTTAAGAGTCTCCTCTGTCCTCCACTCATTACCTGTATTAATGGCACCTGTTTGAACTTGTTATCAGTATAAAAGACACCTGTCCACAACCTCAAACAGTCACACTCCAAACCCCACTATGGCTAAGACCAAAGAGCTATCGAAGGACACCAGAAACAAAATTGTAGACCTGCACCAGGCTGGGAAGACTGAATCTGCAATAGGCAAGCAGCTTGGTGTGAAGAAATCAATTGTGGGAGCAATTATTCGAAAATGGAAGACATACAAGACCACTGATAATCTCCCTCGATCTGGGGCTCCACGCAAGATCTCACCCGTGTCAAAATTAACACAAGAACGGTGAGCAAAAATCCCAGAACCACACGGGGGGACCCATCAGTAACACACTACGCCGCCAGGGACTCAAATCATGCAGTGCCAGACGTGTCCCCCTGCTTAAGCCAGTACATGTCTGGGCCCGTCTGAAGTTTGCTAGAGAGCATTTGGATGATCCAGAAGAGGATTGGGAGAATGTCATATGGTCAGATGAAACCAAGGTAGAAATTTATGGTAGAAACTCAACTTGTCGTATTTGGAGGAGAAAGAATGCAGAGTTGCATCCAAAGAACACCATACCTACGGTAAAGCATGGGGGTGGAAACATCATGCTTTGGGGCTGTTGTTCTGCAAAGGGACCAGAACGACTGATCCGTGTAAAGGAAAGAATGAATGGGGCCATGTATCGTGAGTGAAAACCTCCTTCCATCAGCAAGGGCATTGAAGATGAAACGTGGCTGAGTCTTTCAGCATGACAATGATCCCAAACACACTGCCCGGGCAACGAAGGAGTGGCTTCGTAAGAAGCATTTCAAGGTCCTGGAGTGGCCTAGCCAGTCTCCAGATCTCAACCCCATAGAAAACCTTTGGATGGAGTTGAAAGTCCGTGTTGCCCAGCGACAGCCCCAAAACATCACTGCTCTAGAGGAGATCTGCATGGAGGAGTGGTCCAAAATACCAGCAACAGTGTGTGAAAACCTTGTGAAGACTTACAGAAAACGTTTGACCTCTGTCATTGCCAACAAAGGGTATATAACAAAGTATTGATATGAACTTTTGTTATTGACCAAATACTTATTTTCCACCATAATGTGCAAATAAATTCTTTAAAAATCAGACAATGTGATTTATGGACTTTGTTGTCTCATTCTGTCTCTCATAGTTGAAGTGTACCTATGGTGAAAATTACAGGCCTCTCTCATCTTTGTAAGTGGGAGAACTTGCACAATTGGTGGCTGACTAAATACTTTTTTGCCCCACTGTAGCTGCAGACCCTGAAATGTAACCCTAGGCAGTTGCATAGCGTATCATGGGGCCAGCATCATGAATACATAAATAGGTATTATTGCTATAAAAAAATATGTTTCTGCACCTGGAGGGCAGTGGGGGCACTGCAGTACATGTCCTCGTTCGTCTCCCCAAGTATGGAAGGGCAAAGATTCTGACTTGAGATCCTACGTCCATAGAAAGCAGACATGATGCTGATAGATGTCTTGTGCGGACAGGAGACACTTATTGCATCTCCATCACAGGCATGAGATGTTTGGCTCTTCAGCACCTTCTGTAGATAACCTATGTTAAGGAATAAGGTAATGTTGAAGTAAACATGAATACATTTAAGTTATAATCTAATTAGGTTTTAGTTAACAGGGCACGGTATTTACTCCTTTACTGGGTCTGTGTCGATGAGCTTTGCTTCCTACATTAGAAACTTGAGAGGTCCTATTTTATACTCAAGGGAAAAACCATTCTTAATTTTATGTGCTTTTCAAATGCCAGCACCTACTACCTGTAGCAATGTGGTTTACAAATAAGACTCCTCCTGACTAAACCATAATTGCATTCTGAGCTAAGCAGAATCTAATTAGCTTACTTTGCTCTCATGGATATCATGGATATCAAACATTTGCAAACAAGACACAGGTTTATCTAAATTTATCTTATTTAAATTCAAGTAAAACCGGGCTGGAAACCGGGGCCCACTTGTTTGGTCTGATCCAAAGTTATTTTAGTTTTATTTTAAATTCCATTTATAATCACTTGGAACATTACAGAAACAATGCATTTAATGAGCATTCATACCTTGACTGGATCCATCTTATGTTTTTTTATGGGCTTCTGTGGAGTCCCTCGTGGTGAATTTGTACAGAAGACTGTATAATGCAGATTGAGCATGTTGTCTGCCGCAGACGTTGGACCACTATATTATTGACGGCTTTGCTGGAGGAATTCCACAGGGTCAATTTTGGGAGCGCTCTCCAGAGTAAAAACATGTGGCTAAATTCCCAATCTGCAAAATGTCCGAGTCCTGCAAATATACCACTCCTGGTCTAAGCTAGTGATTCCTGAATCTCTAAATATTTTTCAAAAGTATTTTTTTCGGATATGTTTATTAGTTGCCCAGTCTAACATCAAAAGAATGCTTTTAGACAGCCTCTAGTATATCTATGCGTTCAGCGTCTGACTATGCAAGGAACTTAACATGTTATATTTACAAATTAGAAAAGTTCTTACCTGAGAAATCAGGAGTGCCTCCAGTGCATGATGGGAGCAGTATAAAGATGACAGTAAATTTAGTGCTATAAAGCATTTTTTTTAATGTTTTCATAGTACAGGTCTGTGGTACCAGGCTGAAGGGTCACACAAAATAATATCAGGCGTTTACGTTCTTGTCCCATCAAGACTAAGGCTTTTATTATACGGAGACAAAAGAACTTGTTGTTCTGCATGTTTACTCTTTTCTCTATATGACAAACAGGCTTTTTTTTGGAAAGCACAGATTATGTAGTTGCTAAATTTGTAGCTGTCATGTCTGTCCAAACATTTGCAGATTGTATTTTGATTGCAGCTTAACCACACACCTAACATTTATAAGCAATTTACACAATTGAGGCAAATCCATAATGTCATATTTCATACTGAGAGAGATGTTCTTTAAAATCCTTTTTGTCTTTTTCTCCATCCCCTGAAAACGAACATAGTCTGTTATTTCAGGTTACAAATTAAGCCAATCCTATTCCAGGTTAATTCACAACATTTCCAGTTGACTCAAAATTCTTTATTATTGCCCTGATAGTGGAAATGGGCATTTTCAATGCTTTTGCTAATTTCTTATAGCCGCTTCCCATTTTGTGAAGCTCAACAACCTTTTGCCACACATTACAGCTATATTTCTTGGTCTACGGGAATTTGGCCTATGTACTACCTAAGGTTTATACCCCTGTGAAATAAGAAGTCACCGTTTAACAATTTCCTGTTCCTATTCACCCAAGTATACTAAAAAGTGTAAAATATCACTGGGAATTTACTTCAACTACATTTTTCTCATATAGGGGTGCCAATAATTGTGGCACACATATATTTGACAATTTTTATGCTGGACCCCTCTGAGGGCTTTGAGATCTATCAAGTGCAATTGGACACATACGACAGCCAGTGAAACCAAGCGGCTGTATATGCCTTCCTACGTACACATTCTGGTCAATACCACAGTAGACAAAAAACTAAAAACATAATCAAAAACGTAAATACGCCAGCCCCCTCCAGAGTTGTAGAACAATAGTCTTGACCACATCCGGGACTGCCCCATCACGTACCCCAGGAGTCCTCTGTGGAATACAGAATCCGTAGACTATGGGAGTACAAATGGACGCAAAGGACAACCGGTGAAACCAGGTGGCTGTGTACACCTCCCTATGCCGAGATATCCTCAATTCTCCTGACCTCCTCCACTGTACTTTTCCAGTACAGAGGGATGAGGCATTTAGCCGCATCAAGTAAATGTCAAACAATAGATTTCTTGTAATGTGAAATAGGGCGCGTAGTGTGGTGTAGCAGCATAGACAGAGCCTGAAAGGGCGGGGGAGAATCAGAGAGTTGCTAGATTACCCGTTTTTTTTACTTTTTGTACTCTTTGGAACCGAGGCTGTTTTAACACCTTTGCGGTGCTCGTGTTTAGAGCTCATTTAGTGTACCCACACAAGTTATAGATTGTTTTTTCAGGACAAGAAGGGCTTTCTTCAGATACCATTTGATCATATTATTTAATTTCCTATAAAAAAAAAAATATATGATGAAAAATTGAAAACAAAACCATTTTCTCACTTTTATTTGAAAAATCTCTTACTCATCTAAAAAAAGCTAATATAAAAAACCTGCTAAGTAGATTCTACTATTTTGTACTGAGTTTAAAGTACCCAATGTTTTTATGTTTTTTTGGCTTTTTTTTCTGCAAGTTATTGGGCAATAAGTACAAGTAGCATTTTGCTATTTTAAAAACATCTGGTTATTCTGCCCCATGTGCTATTTTGGGTATCTTTGAAGCTGGCCAATGCAATTTACCCCTAGCGAACATTTCCAACTTTGTTATTTTTTTTTTTAAAGGACTTGGCGCAAAATCACTCGCAGTGGTGGTTGTGACTGTTCTCCGGAGCGGTCACAGCGCGCCCTGGGGTGAGTGTTCGAGTGTCTCATTATCGAACCTCGTTTTGGAGACATTTCAGCAACACCATTGATGGCCTTCTAAACCCTTTTAAAGTGAGCGCCCGCCACCATGGCAGATGTTGACGCCCAGGGGAGGGGCCAGATACGGCCGATCTCGTTTTTGCATGATGTGCCTGGCCTGTCAATGGACGTTAAGGGGTTAATATAATAGCAAAAGCAAAGATTATAACTTGCTTTAAAATATAATGCCTACGTAATGAATTCCAAATGTTCAGCGGACAACAAGCCTCTGAAATTAACAATCAACATTCTATATTCACTGAGATAAACAATCTTATTTTCAAAATTATTTTTCAGGTCACTAAACTAGCTGGGTCAGGAGCATAGACAATATTATGGTGATGATGATGATGATGGGAGATATAAATATGGTTGGTGGGGGATATGACATATGAACTCTGCCTTAGACTAAATCTCCTTTCTTCCAGTCTAAACGCATGACCACGTGTCCTATGCATAGTCCTGTTTATGAACAGATTGCCACACAATGGTTTGTATTGGCCCCAAATATATTTATATAATGCTATCATATCCCCTCTGAGGCACTGTTTTTCTAAACTAAACAGATTTAAATTTGTAAACCTTTCTTCATAACTATAACACCATTCCTTTTATTAATTTTGTAGCCCGCCTCTGCACCCTTTCTAGTGCTATGATATCCTTCTTTAGAATAGGTGCCCAAAATTGCACAGCATATTCAAGGTGTGGCCTTACCATTGATTTATACAGAGGCAAAATTATATTTTTATCCTGCGAATTGATGCCCCTTTTTATACACGACAATACCTTACTGGCCTTAGTAACTTCTGACTGACATTGCACATTGTTGCCTAGTTTGTTGTCTACAACAATTCCCAATTCCTATTGTTCTCTTAAAGATGAACACCTGGTATGGGCACATAGTCCACTGCCCCAATTCTTTCTTCACTTCTATGGACCTGCAATGTTATGATACCAATAAAACAAATTCGACTTCTTCAGGGTTGTAGACCAGTAGAATCTAGAATCATAGAAAGATAGATTGCACAAGAAGGAATTTAAATGATGGGATGCTGACACTCAGTGGAACACTCCTGCAATGAAACATAAATTTAGAATTGGTCGCAATGATTATTAAAAGGTATATATGAGTTTATTTTTTATGAGCAAGTACTAAAATTAGCTCTATATCTTTACAAAAATACTTGCATGGGAAGACACAAAATATTTGCATTTTAAATGCCCATGGGGTGTCTAGTTTTTTTTTTTTTAAATGTATGATTTCATAGGGTAAATTCAAGTGGCCAGGTTCAAAGATGTCCCAGACATGGGCACAGACTAATCAAAAGTCACATGGGTGGTGTCAACGAACGCACCCTACTCCAAGTGGACTTGGTTCTGGTGGTAAAAGGGTTAAAATTCTGTCTGCCATAGACCGGAAATAGTGATAAAAAAAAATATCCACCCTTAATATCACCCACCGTTAACTATAGTTATATAACTAATATCATAACGCTGCCACCACCAAGACAATTTATAAATGGGGTGCCTTGGTGCCCCAAGCAAATTAGACTAAAAACCCACACAATAACTATGTGATTTCAAATTACCAATAAATTGGTCTAATCAGGTAACTTGAGTCTTTACCAGACAAGGGCAGAACTTAATAAAGGAATGTTTATTATGAACCATTAAATAGTCACAGTGCATACAAAAACAGATTATTTACACCAAACAGATAAAATAAAAAATATAAATGATCAGATTAACTTTAATCTAGCTACTCACTTAAAGGGTAAAGTGACGTTATTCCTGTCCATAGGGCTCCAGCAAGAAAAGATGGTGACTACTCAAAATTAGATCTTGGCCTCTAGTAAGTACACTGACCAATTTCATATCATACAATTCATACTTTCATCTTGAGTTTCTAAACCGGCCCAGAGGTGGTATAAGCGGAGGGAAGGTGTACCCATAGGAACCATAAGTGACCTCCCCAGGGGAGGGCTGGCAGCCTAAGGCCTGGGGGGCAAGTCTAGTCAAGTGGCCCGTTGCACCACCATCCATGCCCATCTTTTCCTGATTTTCTAACGCATATTGATGTAATGTGATGGGATTGGGAGTACATCAGTACACTAAAAAAAGTCATCATACACGGAACACCTGAAGCCACAATTTAGTGCCACTAATCCTTTATAATAAAATATGCAGATTGAAATAGAGTAAATAACACAAAACCTTTACTTTTCCTCTCACTGATTTCTGGGCCTGGAAAGTTTTGTCCTCTGAAGTGACTACAAAGGAGGGCATTTAATCTCTGAAAAAATAAATTTGTTCCATTTATTCCTACAGAAATAAAAGTGCCAAATACACACAAGGACAGGTCTGTCAAACCGACACCCAAACACACACACCAAGACAGGGTCTGACACCCAAATACACACGCCAGGACAGGCTCTGCAACATCCACACCCAAACACACACGCTAACAGAGGCTCTGCCACACCGACACCCAAACACACACACACCAGGACAGGCTCTTCCACACCAACAGCCAAACACACACACCAGGCCAGGTCTGCAAAACCAACATACCAAACAAACACACCAGGACAGGCTCTTCCACACCGACACGCAAACACACACACACCAGGGCAGGCTCTGCCACATCCACACCCAAACACAAACACCAGGACAGGCTCTGTCACACCCACACTCAAACACATACACCAGGAGAGGCTCTGCAACAACGACACACCAAACACACAAACCAGGACAGGCTCTGCAACACTGACACACCAAACACACACACCAGGATAGGCTCTGCCACACCGCCACACCAGGACAGGATCTGCCATTCTGACACCCAAACACACACACGAGCACAGGCTCTGCCACACCAACACCCAAACACACGCCAGGACGGGCTCTGCCACACTGACACCCGCATCATTACGGGTTAATCTACAAAAGGCATAAACAATTCTTTCCACACTGGTTTGTTTTTTGTGTGTTTCCCCCTTGTGTATTGATGCCCCAGCCAGGTGCCCCCTTTGGTTTTAATGTACCCCCCCACACCCTTGTGCATTGCCCCATGTGCATTTGTGCCCCCAGCCACCCACCCCCCTTTGTGAATTATCGTATTTGCTCGATTATAAAACGACCCTGATTATAAGATGACCCCCAAAATCTGAATATTAATTTAGGAAAAAAAAGAAAAAGCCTGAATATAAGACTACCCTATAGGAAAAGAGTTTTACTAGTAAATATGAATTCATGTTAACTATTTTGTCATATTTAATAAAAGCTATGATTGAGAAAAATATATTTTTTTCCAACCTGCCCCCCACCAGTTATGCACATCTGCCCTCAGGCTTGCCACTCTGTCCCCCGAAATGCCTTATATCCACTATATGCCATTCTGCTCCATGGTTTACCTTTTAACCCTCTATATGCCATATCATGGGGCAGAGTGGCATATAGGGGGTTAAAAGACATTTCTGGAGGCATATATACATAAATGATTGCTAACAGCAATCACACTCCTATCATGCCCAGGCAGCCAGTACATGCTGCCTAGGCATGATAGGAGTGTGATTGCAGCCTCCCTATGCCATGCTACCCCCCCTTACACATCCATGCTATCACACACGCACACTCATTCACAAACATTTAAATACTCAGTCATTCCCTTAATCACGGATACTTGCTCATAAACCCTCACCCACCCCTTACCTGAACTGCAGATCTCTCACTCGCAGACTTTAGCAGGGGCCCGGCTTCATCCCTCTGCAACTTATCTTGTCCTGCCCCCAGAGGAAGAAGGGGAGCAGAGGCACGTGACGTGTATTCACGTGACTCTGCTGGGTTCCTGTTCTCCTGGCCGGTACAAGAGACTACGTAAGATTTATACACTGTCATGTCTACCTGCAGCCACTAGTGGCCACCCTTCTCCCTCAGGAGCACTCTTTTTTAATTACTTGGGACAGCTGAGACACATTTACCCTTATATAGCTGATCTGCCGTTCAGTCTGGGCCTTTGAATTGAAGTGTATATAACGTTGCTGTTTCTCTGCTTTCTGGTCCTGTGCTGTTCCTAGCTATTGTGTTCTACCTGTTTTTACCCGGTTTGTCCTGACCTTGATCTTGGTTTCTGATTTGGGTCTTGTGATCTCCTGGTACTGACACAGATTGTCCTAACCTTGCTCTCGGCTTCCAATTTGGCAGTTGTTCCTGTGATCTCCTGGTATTGACCCAGCTTGCTTGACTACGTGTGCCCTGTCTGAGGGTTGACTGCCATGTCCCCTGCTGTGAGTCCAGTGCCCTGTCTGTGGTCTTCCAGCCGTGTCCATCCTTGTGTTCTGCCAGAGGTCCGTGGTCCCCTATGCCAAGTCCGCTCCGTGGTCCCCTATGTCAAGTCCGCTCCGTGGTCCTCTATGCCAAGTCCGCTCCGTCGTCTCCTATGCCAAGTCCGTTCCGTGGTCCCCTATGCCAAGTCCGTTCCGTGGTCCCCTATGCCAAGTCTGCTCCGTGGTCCCCTATGCCAAGTCTGCTCCGTGGTCCCCTATGCTAAGTCTTCTCCGGGGTCACCCCTATGCCAAGTCCGCTCACGCTTATTGACCAGTCCTTTTTCTCCTCTTCTGCCAGCACGCGCCAATATAGACTTATTTGTGTGTGTGTGTGTATATATATATATCTATATATCTCTATATATAGATATATATATATATATATATATATATATAAAGCCTCCTGTGTCTTTATTCGCCTCTCTGTACCTACTAGTCATGATGCATCGTGGGGTACATATATGCCTGGTATCCACTGCAACTGGACTTTTACCCAACCTGCTTGCCTGGGTCCTTACACTATTTAGCAGTTTGTTTCATTAGCTTTTGTACCTGAGTAAAATATTTTTGAAATAAGTCAGAAAAAGCCCTAAAATGTACACTTAGACTATCTGCTCACACCATGGGAGGCAATTGTTTCCCTGCACCTTAAAATAGTTTATAAATTGTTCTAGTTAAATCTTGTGTGATCTAATTAAATTATGTACTGATATGATTTAGTCCTTTTGTTCTGTTGATAAAAACCTGGTTGTTGTTTTTATGTTTCTGTATATAAATATTCCTTATTCTGTTCAATAAAAAGTTAATTCTTGTTATACTTAGTTCAAGGTAGTTGTGCCTACTTATCGGGTACAAATGGCAGGGTTCCAGAGTATGCATGCTGATTGGTGCTGAAAATGATTTCGGAACAACAGGAGGATACATCCTCATTTTAGAACAAAATTCAATTCATGTCTCGCTACACAAAACCCTTATAATGGCCAAAATCAGTTTCCCTGATCATGCTAGTTATGGTGACAAGAGAAGACCTCTATCTCCCTTTTAAATGATGAGGGGCCTTGAATGGAGGAAATGGATCTTGTGAGTTCAAATTAAGCAAATGATTGGTTGTTGAAAAAGAAGATGGAAAGGAGAAAATCAAGATAGATGGATAAATGGGTATGGTTATAAGGTAAAGGTAGTAAGGTAAGCAAAACTGAGGTACAGAGGGATGAAAAGCAAAAAGTTACAAATAAGATTAATAAAGAAAGGATATATGAATTATAATGTCATAATAGAAGCAGAGTTAAACTGAAGCCCCCATAGTCCCTCTGGTGGTAGATGCAGAGGCTACTGATAGGGACATTCTCTAGGAGGCCAGGTAAATACAGCAGATGACCAGGATAAGAGGATCCCCTGAGAAGAAAGAAGAAGAAGAAAAAGGAAAAGAAGCGGAGCAGGAACAAAAAAAAAGTCGGGATCATGAAGCAGAGCTGTGGAGACACGGAGAAGGGAGGCGTTGAGAAAGAGTGTTTGAGAGACAGAATGTGAGAAACAGTGTGATTGATTGTGACAAGAATGAGTGACAATGAATTCATTTTCTGAACAAAAAAAGCCCTCCGAAAATCATCCAAACTGAAAGGCAGGAAGCCAAATTTATTGCCCGAAAATGAATGGACCAAGGACTAAAGAAAATATTTGTTCAAATAATTTTGGTTCCCTTTGGTATCATCTCCAAACATCACATATCAGACTCTACAATATTGTCAAAATACAAAAAAGGAGAAAGGGGACAACCCCTGACCTTACCTTTATAATTGTAAACTATTCACTTATTCAAACCCTTCATACATAACTTTTACCCACCGAAACTTTATCCTAGGTACTCCAATTCTCTCAAAAATTTTAAACAAAATAATGCATTCTCAAAAAAATCAGCTATAACCATACCTGGGAACTTCTGCTACCCAGAGCCTTCCTTTGTGGGACGCGGACAGGACCACACACTGACGTCGGGGGCGTTCCCGCTGATGTCGGGGGTGTTCCTGCTGACTGTAGCGGGAAACACTCCCATTTAAAGGCAGATGGGTAGGGAGCGGGGCGTGTCAAGACCCCGCTCCCGCAACCCGGAAGACTCCACTAGACCTCCGAAGGTGTGCTGTGGTATCTGGCACCAAGACGTTAGCAGCAGCTCCTTCTGGAAGTTTTGTAAGTTCCGAGGTGGGGGCTCCATGGATGCATCCTGGTGCCATGTGTTCTCCAGGTAGGCGACACACAAGCAACCCAGCCAGCCACGTGATGTAAGAAAATGTTTTTGGCAGCGGATAGGGCCACCCATGACCCTGTCGCCAGTTCACCACTTTTCCTTTCTTGGACCAATTTTGATAGGTAATGACCACTGCAGACTGAGAATACCCTACAAGAGCTGCAATTTTGGAGATGCTCAGATATTTATGCTTACCCATTTTTCCTGCTTCTAACACATAAACTTTGAGGATGAAATGTTCACTGCCACTTCCAGATGACCCTGGGGAGCGGACCTGGTGAATAAAATGAGACCATGTCGATGGACTTCCCCGAGATGTATATCCCCAAACAGGGAGGGAACTGAACCTTTTCCAGGGGCAGAGTTGGCACAGGCAGGCTGCTACAGGGGCAGAGGTAGCACAGACAGGCTGCTTCAGGTGCAGAGGCCTACCACCGTCAATGTCTGGCTCAGTGTATAGTGATGGGGGTTACACTGTACCACCATTAATGTCTGGCTCAGTATATAATGATAGGAGTTATGCTGTACTATATCTGTCCAGTAAATGTTAGTCATTTAAACTCATTTTATTTATTTACAAGTTAATCACTTATCTTTTCAGATTTCTAGTTTTTCCCAGTTGACATACAGTTTACAAATTTATGAAATAAATATTCTTGGCAACATTAATTTTTTCGTGGGCGTCTTTACATTTTAATGTTAAGGGGGGTGCCACATACAGGATCTGGTGGAAGCTGAAATTACACTGGAAGGCATATAGGTCTTGTTGTGGAAGTACTGCACCAGGCCCGAATAATGCAGACAGTTTCTTTTAATTACTAATGTGTGTGTGTTTTTCTTTACCTTGGGTGACCCCTCTCTCTCTGTTTCTCTGGAACACCTTGTAGGGGTTAACATGCATTCTTCAAAAACTAAGAAAAAATAAAGCATGTACCTGAGGTAGAAGCTACAGGCTAGAACTTCCCCCCTGCGGTCTGACAATACTTGCCTCTGATTGGCTGCTTGAAGTAGCCAATAAGTGGCAGGAAAATAATCCAATTTAAATCAACGGGACCACTTTCCACGTATACTGATAGGCGTCTTAATGGACCACGGTGGTCAGTTGGACCTGACTGGAGGTAAGTATATCAAGTGCATGTTTCTCAAATTTTGCAACAACCTTATGACGTGACAAGAAAATGTAATGACTTAAACATTTCATTTGATGTTTTATATGTTTAGGACACTTCCCCAAACCTATGTCTGTAGATTAATTACACATGACATGGGTCAGCTGAGCTACCAGGGACTTCTCCAGCTTCTGACGCTCTAAACCTTTTATGGGATTGAGGTTGGGCAGATGCTTTGTGGGTTAAAAGAACCAAGCGATTAGATTAACCAGATTAAATTTCAGTGCTCTTTTCTGTTATTGTTAAAATTAACCTGTACAGTACTGAATCGCTGGTGTACATGAAACAGTGACATGTTTAAGTTAGTGAGGCCCATTTATTTTAATCAGCTGTAACTATTAGAGGCTTTCCCTTCCTGTTTAGATGCCTACTGTTGAGAATTATCACCGTGTTTTCTCATCCATCACCCCTCTGCTCTATTTATACACTCACCACAGATGTAAGGACTAAAATATATGCAAATATTTAAAGAATTTTTTTTTATGATCAACATCCACCAATAACTGACCTTTACGCTTTTTTCAAAGATACAGTTGGTTTAGATTTTTGTGTGTATGTACAGGCTTTTAAAGTAGCTACTTCAAAAGACAATATGAAGTATACCAGATAATTATTATAGATGAGAACGAAAAAATCAATTTGTGGAGTTTCATTAGTTTTCACATATCCTTCCCAAAAGCAGACCCATGTGTCTCAATCCGCAAGCTTTGTTCACAATGTAAACACTGTTGTGGCAACAAATGATGCGCCAGGCACGTCATGTAAAACATCACGTTGGTGACAATCAATGTGCTAACACATCATTGTTTTCTTCTCTCAAATGGTGTTGCTGTAAAGCCTCAATATCAATGCATTTAGCAACACCGAAATCTGCAGCAGGAGCCCTGTCTGATTACTCCACAGAAGGTCAACATATGCCATATTAAATATTAGTGTTTGTCTTCGTGGGGGGAAAAAATATTCGTATTCCACGAATACTCGCCCGTTCCTGTGTTCCGTTCGGGTGAATATTCGCATACATTCTTTGTGTTTTTTGCTGTTTTTGTAGAAGGGTTAATACGGGGTTAACGCGGTACGCACTACACAGCAGCTTTGGCCAGGATTTTAAATGTCCGTACGAGCAACTCTATTGGTCGCCTGCAGGGACCTCCTCTGCCATCAACCAATGAAGTACACCTGCAGGGGCCTCCTCTGCCATCAACCAATAAAGTACACCTGTAATTCATTGGTTGATGGCAGACGAGCCCCCTGCTGGCGACCAATAGAGTTGCTCGTACAGACGGCCCTTTAACTCCTGCGAACCTACGGATTTCCACTTCCGTTAATCTCTGTGATGCAGCGTAGGTAAGGTAGGTTAGATGGGGAAGGGACCAGGGAGATTAGTAGAAGAAGACGAAGACGAACACGAAGATTTGTGTTGCTGAAATGCCTCCAAAAACCCACCCCAGGGCGCACTGTGATAAGCACCCTAGCGAGAGATTTTGCCTTTCACAAGATGGCAAAACCTATTAAAAAAAAACAAGTTCCCAAGACGGTGTCTCCAGATACAAGTACTGCATGCAAGTCAATGGACCCCAGTTTACTTATCACAATGTGATTAGTAAAATAAATAGAAAAACTAAGAAAAAATTAAATATAGCTAAAATAATAAATAAAAATGTGGTAAAATTAATTCCCTGCTGGTGTCCTAAAGTTAGCGCTATATCTTCACAAAACTCTTTGCCAGGGGCATAACTAGAAGTCTCAGGGCCCTGGTGCGAGAATCTGTGAAGGAATCCCCCCCACCCCAATGTACCCCCTTCTCATACCATCTACTCCCTTCTCACACTATCTACCATCTCCCTACCCCCCCATTCTCACTATCTATCCTCTCCCTACCACCTTCTCACTATCTACCCCCCTTCTCAGGCTATCTAACCCCTCTCCCTCCCTTCTCACTATCTACCCTCTCCCCTTCTCACTATCTACCCTCTCCCTACCCCCCATCTCACTGTCTACCCTCTCCCTACCCCCCATCTCACTGTCTACCCTCTCCCTACCCCCTTCTCAATATCTACCCTCTCCCTACTCCCCCTTCTCACTATCTACCCTCTCCATACACCCCTTCTCACTATCTACCCTCTCCCTACCCCCCTTTGTAGGTCACTTACCGTGCAGGGGGCACGAGGCCTCTGTCTCGCTGCTCTGCCGCGGTGCGCACGGCTTCACTGCTTAGCGCCGGCATATGAACAGAGACAGATGCCTCACGCTCCCACCACTGCAGTCGGGGCAGCGCTGAGGCAGGCGGCGGCAGAGGAGACAGAAGGGCGCAGAGCGGTTGCTGAAAACGACCGCTCGGCACCCCTTGGCCCCCATTGACTGGCAGAACTCCAGGGCCCGGTCGCAGTCGCGACCCCGGTAGTTCCGCCACTGCTCTTTGCATGAAAAGAGTTAAAATTCCAGTACTTGAAATACCCTGGGGTATCAAGTTAAAAAATATATGATCTGACGGTGTAAATTGAATTGGCCGGCGTCAAAGATGTGCCAAATAACACATGGGGGAAGGATTACCACATGTCAAAATTCCAATTTGAAAATTGCACACTTCCCAAATGTGGCCTATTACCCCTCAAACTACAAGACAAACCCATGCATGGGTGGTATATGACTGTACTCAGAAAATGTTGCTGTAAATTCAGAACTGAATAAAAATGTGTGTGAAAATATACATAAAAATACTGCCACAAAGTTTGACAAAGGCTGGTGGTAGAATTAGTGCATGGGAAGAGTTAAAGGTTTTTTTAATACTCTGGGGTGTATAGTTTTCAAATATATATGGTTTGATGGGGTAAATTGAATTGGCAGCTTCAAAGATGTCCCAAATAGGACATGGGGGCAGAATGAACAGATTTGGGAAAACATGATTTTGAAATAGCAATATGCCACTTGTACTTTTTGCTCTATAACTTGCAATCAAAAACAAAAAAGCATTGGGTATGTCTAAACTCAAGACAGATATTAGACTCTATTCTTCAGTTTTTTTCATTAGCTTTTGTAGATGAGCAAAATATTTTCCAAATAAAAGTCAGAAAAGTCCTGTTTTTCCTCAGTATTTGTCCATAATTTATATATATATATATATATATATATATATATATATATATATATATATATATATATATTCATAAATGATATGATCAAAATAACAGTATTTAAGGGGGAAAAAAACTTGTGTGGGTACAGTAAATGAGAAAGAAGAAAATTACTGCTAAGCATTAGCACAGCAGAAATGTTACAACAGCCTCGTTTGGGAAAGGTTCAAAACTAAAACAGCTCTGTCCTTAAGGGGTTAAGAAAGCTACATGCATTTACAATGACATTCGCGCAAACACACACACACACACACGCACGCACAAGGGGGCGTGTCTCTCATCACTCAGTGTTCATCCAAATTAAAGCAGTATCAGCGTTGGCATAGAAAAATACCAGAACGAGAGACAATCAGTTTGAAATACAGACCACAACCCCGGGCATTTCTTGGTTCGCTATAAGGATCACGTAAGTACATCTGTTTTATTTGTTTCTGAGTTTTTATAAACCGTCTACATGATCAAAGACATTGAGGATGTACTCGCGTCTATTAAAAACAGCAGAACTGACTGCAGGCAATGGAGGGTGTTCGGATGAATGTGTTCGGTTGAAGCTGAGATGGACTAACGAACATTCTGTGAACAAACAAAACAAGATTGCTAAATATCTGACGTAACGGTTTAGGGAAAATGGCTATTGTGCTCCTGGATAGGATTTTATGAGTGTGAACCCAGGGTTAAGTTTCCACAAACTGTTATCGGTGATGCTCACAGAAAGAAAGCTCGCTTGGTCTCGAAATGAAGCGGTTGTAAGAGTTCTATTGCGTACGAAGAGTCAGATTGTACTCCCGTGACACGGTACCGGAGAAAGACGTTTACCTTGTAAATGAAACTGTTGTTGAAAGGCACTCCCTCTAATGGTGTCCTTCATGTGAAAGAGTCAAACGTGTGACACTACCTCGAGCATGTAAAATGCAAGCATATTGTTACTGCATATTACTTCATTTTACGGTTTACAAAAATCTCGCCTTTTGCTTAACGTAATAGCTCTTTGTAATTACCCAACTAATCCCTTCAACGACATGTACAATTGATTGGAAAGCAATTCCCTGTAAATCCTCTGTCATTTAAAAGGTTATCACCCTCTGATCTGCCCCCCCTCGCAGCCACACACTCAGTGTCCTTTACACTTGAATATATGTTCTCTTCATACTATTCTCCCCCCCTCCACCTTCCCTGCTTCATGATTCTGCACCCCCCACCATCTTTCTTCCTCATCTCAGACTGTTTAACTATTTATAGACCCTGTTAGAGATATCAAAATGGATTAAAGGGAAAGCAATTCTGCTAATCTCCACTGCTCACAGCTTAATCCAGAGCTACTAATTCCTCATCGTCATTTTCTGTACAGAGTTTAGGCTCAAAATAAGGCATAAACACTTTCCACAGGCAGATAAACCGTTGTTTATATCGCACAATATCAGGAGCGGCATCTAAACTTTGACACAAAATTTTAAGTGAATACTTTACTAAATTCGTAACAGTTTTACTGTTACAGGTAGTATTGTCCCTGAGGGAATGCTGCTGTCAATATTTGTGGCACGCAGTCATCAACAATATCAAATTTACAAATAAAAACAAATGTGCTGTTGAAACTGGCATTGATTACCTTTTACTCAACCGATGCTTGAGAAGGGAAATGTACAGATTTATACGTTAGGAGATATAAATATTAAATGTGCTGTAGATAAGCAAAAAAAAGCAAGGGATTTGGAGTACGAATAGATATGGTAGGTCTGTGTCGAAGCTGGGTACAGCAAAGTGTCTTGATTGAGGTTTCTATGTTACATTTCCCCTGCAATAACAGCATCCCAATTATCTCTTAACATGTGTTCTTCTGAAAGACTACTTGCAGGTCTGTAATTATTGCCACTTTATGTGGTCATTCACTCTTTACTGTTTGCCCCTCCAAAACTTCTGCCTGGCAGGAATTTTGTCAGGGGCCTGCTATCTCTGGGGGTCTGGAGTGAGCAGGGCAAGTGCAGGTGCCTTCATTGACGCAAATCTATCCTTTTCCTGTCAAACTGCCATTCTGATCTCCTCTGCCAGAGACTACTGGTGTAGACCTACGGGTTGCAGAGGGAGCAGACTACTTATGCCACTGTTAATCAGTTTTTTGGTGTAAAAAGAAATGTTTTAGAAATATACAGCTCAGGTGACATGGAAGTAGGTGTTCTGGTTACAATTTATGGATAAACACGTTCGAGCTGATTGATCTATGCCGTGTAATTTATGAATGACCCACAAAAATATGACTGTACCATAAACTGATCATTGTACAACATATCAATATGCATATGATTGTACAATAATCACAATACTGGCTCTGATTTTAAAAACACCTTATATGCCTAGGATCTGTACTTGCTTTGGTCATTACATGGAGATACTTCTGGTCATATAGTGTATGTGGACACACTTGCTAAATACTGAGTTTAGGAATTTCAACCAATGCAATGGCTAACAGTTGTATAAAATCAAGCACATAAGCATGGCATCCATTTTAGAGAATTTTGACCCTGCAGAGTCTCCCTTAAACTGAGAAATCTTTCCTGTGTGTGTCAATACTGACACAATCGGAAAAGAACACAAGGAATGCATAAAGGGCAATTCAGGCATTTATTGACTCATTGTATGACTCCTGCTGACCAGAGCACTTGTTGCATTATTTCAATCAGCTAACACAGTGCTGTCTAACTTTGCTGGTGCAGAGGGACATATTTTGTCAGACCAGCATGCGGTGGGGCTGCACCCATGAAAATTATCCCAAATACGCATATACAAGCACACTCACACACTTACACAAACACCCTAATGCAAACACACAGTAAAACATCCTCTTACCTTGCCTGAAGCTCTTCCTTAAGTTACATCACCCCACTGTGTTCCCACCATCACAAGTGGTCTGGTCCAACTTGGACCTTCCCTGTTTAAAACATTGTGAACCTCTGTGACCACATATGACCATTGGACAGCCCTGGTCTAGTAGATTGGGCCACGATAACAGCTACAGCTACATGCAGGTGCCTGAAAACACTATGCGAAAATATACAAATCTCAAATGTCAGAAAATATTGATTGTCAATTCAACAAAGGTTTTTAAATAATACATTCTTATAGAGGAACTTCACTACATGGTTTTCAGCTTTTTTTTCAGCTAGATCTTTCAATGTAACAATATTTTGGAGGTATTTTGCTTTAAAATTAAGTCAATCAAAGATATGTGGCAAAACAAAGCATGGTAATTATTTTTTCTGTCCAGAAGTCAACTATTTCCTGACTACATCTTTAAAGGGTCAGCTCACCGTTTGCAACTCACTGAAGAAGAACCCATATTTTAGTATTCTGTGTACTTTAATAGGCCTCCTTCATAAATAGAAATAAAAGCACTTAGCTGGGAACGAAGCAACAGCCAGTCAGTTGCAGGAAAGCATTCCCATTGAATGAGAGCACATCTCCTGCAGGGAAAACAGTTGAAGGGCGTGCAGAGAGACAAATGTTATGGGGGATACCACAGACCCCTTCAATGCATTTGAATGAAGGACACTATGAAAATGTATGGGGCAAAGACAGTTATATTCATTAAAGTGCATTTGATGGCTGTAGTGTCCCCTTGAAAATACTGTGCTAACAAATACATGTTTACCAAAAGGGAGGGATCATTTTATGGAGAGGAATAATCATCCAAATATTGGAAAATGTAAGTGAAGGTTACTGCTCCAATGTGGGTAATGTTTGCTAGGTAGGCATGTGTTGTAGCTTGGACAAAGAGGTAGAGAAGTGAAAGCTGCAGCTGAGAGAAAACTAGCCTCTTATTTCACTCCATCATTGGCTCCTGCTGAAGTGGACATGGGACCAGGTAGTGGTCTATCTTGGCTCACCTTCTAATGTATAAACAGAATTATGTACTGCAAAATGGATAATTTTTGAAAAGTATAGGCTCTATTCAAGCACTGTAAGGCCTATTTTACCTCAACACGTTTCATGTAGTTATTTGGATTGTATTATTATTATTTTTTTTGCAATTTACCTTTTTTATTCTAACTTCTTTCTTTGCCATACTTCTGTTTCCTAAACAGGTCTTTTTCAAAATAGCATGGCTCTCCCAGACAATGCAAGTTCTTTCAGATATGGGGAAGAACATCCCCCATTTCCAGACATCATAGAGCTCAACGTTGGTGGGCAGGTTTATATTACTCGCTACCCTACTTTGATTAGTGTCCATGGTTCACTTCTGTGGGAGATGTTTTCTCAAACAAATGCCCGCCCCTTGGCCCGGGACAACAAAGGTCGATATTTCTTAGATCGGGATGGTTTCCTTTTTCGATATATATTAGACTATATGAGGGATCAACAGTTGGTACTCCCAGACCATTTCCCAGAGAGGAGTAGACTTCAGAGGGAGGCAGAGTACTTCAAACTTCCAGAACTGGTCAAGATATTGGCACCAAAATTAAGCAAGCAAAACTCTGTAGGAGATGATGCAAGTGACTCTGAAGAGCAGTCTCCTAATGTAGAGTTCACAAGGAACCTGTCATCTGTGAGTGCCACCCTTGCTGTTACTTCAGGTAATTCATCTACCATACAAGACCTCCGTCGCTCTGGTTTTATTACCATAGGTTACAGGGGCTCTTACACGCTGGGCAGAGACAGTCAAACAGATGCCAAATTCCGACGGGTTGCAAGGATTATGGTATGTGGCAAGACCTCCCTGGCTAAAGAGGTATTTGGGGACACACTGAATGAGAGCCGTGATCCTGACAGGCCCCCTGAACGGTATACATCTAGATACTACCTGAAGTTCACCTTCCTGGAGCAGGCTTTTGATAGGCTAGCAGATGCTGGTTTTCACATGGTTGCCTGCAATTCAACTGGAACCTGCGCCTTTGGTCATGATCAAACAGATGACAAGATCTGGACATCTTACACTGAATATGTTTTCTACCGTGAGTGATACAGTAAAATATTATTACTCCCCTCTTATCCTCTGCCTTTTGCCCCACCTTGTGTAGAAATAGACTTTATATCATCCTCCATGATTTACCTGCCATGACTATTATCCAAAATGTGCTACTCAGTGTCCTTCTGTAGACTCAAATCCTTTGTTGCTTCAAAAGAATGCTACCCTGAGGTATAACCAGAAGATGATACCACACCTTTCAAAAGCCATCTCTTTTCCACAACCTAATCCTTCCCTAATAAACTATTGCACCTACTTTACCTACTCTTTTGCAGTTGGTATAGCTGTGGGGACAGGTTTGCAAACAGTTTACAGTTCCATGGAAACTGAAAGTTTGATATGAAGAATTTGAATGCCTTTATAAGAGGATCTATAAATTATTCACTAAAACTGGACAGTAAAAGTATAAAAAATGAAATTCTAAAAACTAAAGTCATTCATTTTCTGAGTTCACTGTGAATCTTCAAATGCTTGTTCTTAAACTTTATTATATGTAGAAATTGGGTCACTTAGAAATGTGAAATTTCCTTGTTTTTCATGACCCCAACTTTGAACAGGAGTATATATGTGTATATATGTGAATCTTTGTAAATATGTTGATTCGTACAAAGTGTACAAATTCGTACAAAACTTGACCCCCCAGAAATTAGAGGAAACAAAGCAGAAATCTCAGAATTTTCAACTGAAATTCATGGGCCCACATTCACTCACACTCTCATTTTTGTTCACTCTCTAAATGTTTCTCTGCCTAACACTTCCGTTTCTGCTGACCACTTCTGCATCTTCATCCGCATCTTCATCTTCTCCCTTCTCTTCTCTCGTCTTCAGATCTTAAATCTGCTTTTTTCAATCTTCTATTTTCGTCCTCATCTCTGCTGACATAACCTGGAGGGAACTTCCTCCAAATTGGGAGCACTTGCAGTGATGTCCTCTCCCCAAAACTCTAATCGGGGAGAGGATGTCACCAAAATCACTGTAATTTTGCCCTAACTTGAACTCAGGTCAATATGGTGGCACGTCCAGTGACATCCTCTCCCCGATCTTCCAATCAGTGAAAGGGCATCATCGAAAGCTCTGTCATTGTGCCATAACTTGAATTCTGGGCAATATGGCAGCGCTTGCAGTGACGTCCTCTCCACGATCCTCTGATAGGGGGAGAGGACGTCGCGGTAGGCGCCGTTATTTTGTCCAAACTCAGGGCAGTGTGGTGGTGGTGCATCCATTGACAACCTCTCCCCGATAATCCGGGTAGACGACGTCACTGAAAGCAACCACCATTTTGCCCTATCTTGAACTCAGGGCAACATAGCAGCAATTTCATCACAGCAAGTGCCACCATATTGGCGGGAGTTCCTGCCGGGTTATGTCCACAGAGATGCAGATGAAGATAGAGGATTGAAGATAGAAGATGAAGATGCCAAAGTGGTCAGCAATAGTGGAAGTGGCCGGCAGAGAAGGTAGGGAAACATTTAAAGAGTGTGAGAGAGAGAGTGAACAAGAATTAGAGAGTTAATGTGAGGGCCGAGCAATGAATTTCCTTCCCCAAGTAAAAATGCCCCTGGAATTTGAATCAAACCGAATGGACAGGAAATGAAATTTATGGCCCATTTGCACATGTCTTTAAGCTCCCATGTCCATGATTGCAAATAATTAATCCTCCCCCCTCTTACCTTAAAAAATGAGTGCCTTTTTCTGTCCCCAATCCCCTTTGTGTATGATAAATAATTTGCATTTGGATGAGTCAACCCCTGTAATTTAAAGTATTTATGAAAAATCATGTCCCCTGCAACTGTGCACACTGTACCCAGTGTTAGAAAATAAGGCAGTCTGGGTGAGCGTGCATGTGTACAGAGCACCCAGGCAGCCGTATAGGAAAGGTCCCACAACTGGAGCTGGCAACATTCAGGTATGCATTTGCTAACAGTTTTTGCTTTCACAATTTATATGAAAAGTGTCATAATGTAGTGGACCCTGTCTTCCACTTTAATGTAAAAGGCAAAATGCAAAAATCATGGATTAAGTGGATTGCACAATATGTTGGTAAGTAGAATCTTATTTATTCCTTCAAAAGTTGGAATTTCTTCCACTGATTAAGAGATAAAAATTATGATTGCCCATACATCGCAAATATGCACAAAACACACAACAGGATATTCATTTGTAGACAGAATATACACTACCCTTTCAAGAGACCTTATTATTGTGCTGAGATGCTTAATATATGAGAGTGGACATTTAAACTGTAGATTGCTGGCTAAAACACATAAGCATGCTTTACATTTTATATAATTTATGGCAATACACTTTTCTAATGTTAAATCATATGTTGGCTTTCACGTATTTAAATAATGAAGATGATGTCCTATCTATACAGATATAATAACTACATATTTACTTTATATAACGATAGCAAATATTTGTATGAAATCAGTCACAAGGCAAAATGATGGTGAGCTGCTCTACAAATACCCAGTTTCTTAGCAAGAATGTGTTTTAGTCTGCTCTGGCAATGATTTGATTGCGGGGATTAATGGTTGCTGGCCTGTTGTCCTTGACTTGTCCTCTGTTACAAATACAGGGCGACAGTTATTTTGCCAACTGTTTTCTTCCATCTGTGTCCATTCTTTTAACCCTTTGCAACAGGGATTTACCCCCTAAGTCAGGGGTGTCCAAGTTTTTTCTGCAGTGGGCCACTTCATCAGAATTGTATATGTGCGAGGGCCGCACTCATTTTTCATTGTGAGAAAATATAGCCTTTATTAAAATATGCAGATTAAAATAAAGTAAACGACACAAAACCTGGTTGGCTGGTCATGATAGGAGTGTGATTTCTGTCAACAATCATATATAAATTAATGGTTATTGTATTTTTTTTTGTACAATTTTAGTGCGTTAACCACAGTTTTGTTAAAAGTAACACCACAATTGGACAAAAAAAAAATCAACAATATGACTTGGCATGATAGGAGTATGATTGCTAACAGCAAACACACTCTTTTTATACCAGGCAACCAGTAAATGCTGGAACCTAGGCATGATGGGACTGTGATTGCTGTTAGCAGATTGCTGTTAGCTGTTAGCAATCACACTCCTATCATCCTAAATCAGCCAGTACATGGTGGCTGTAAGTGCAGACCCCATACTTTTGGCAGCATCGATACACAACGGGGGCAGCTAGCCAGGTTTCAGCATGTACTGGCTGACCTGGCATGATAGGAGTGTGATTGCTAACAGCAAACACACTCTTTTTATACTCAGGCAACCAGTAAATGCTGGAACCTAGGCATGATGGGACTGTGACTGCTGTTAGCAGATTCCTGTTAGCTGTTAGCAATCACACTCCTATCATCCCAAGTCAGCCAGTACATGCTGGTACAGGGTGACTGTAAGTGATGTGTAGACCCCATACTGCTGGCAGCATCAATACACAAGGGGGCAGCTAGCCAGGTTTCAACATGTACTGGCTGACTTGGGATGATAGGAGTGTGATTGCTAACAGCAATCACAGTCCCATCATGCCTAGATTCCAGCACTTACACATCCATGCTATCACACACACACAAATTCATTCATTCACAGATTCATTCCCTCAATCAGACATACTCATTCAAACATGACCACCCCCACGCCCTTACCTGCACTACAGCTCTCGATGCCGCTCACAGACTTCAGCAGGGGGCGTGGCCTCCCGCTTCCTCTGTGCAGGACAATAAGACTTCCCACAAGTATGCAGCAGGGCTCTTGTGATCCTGGCTGCCGATCTCACGCGGGCCGCACCTCAAGGTCCCGCGGACCGCATGTTGGACGCCCCTGCCCTAAGTTATCAGAGCTCTTTTGTCATTTTTAACGTAACTTTGTTCATGATTCCCTTTTTCCATGTTTAGTGTACCCACACAAATTATATATATTGTTTTTCAGTCTTGGCTTTCTCTTGATACCCCTTTTTTGTATGGTCGGTGATTTAGTATGAATTAAATAAATAAAAAAGAGATAAAGCCAATGATCAGATGCAACACACAAAAATAAAAGTGTGTCCCAACACGTATAAGCAATCGTTATTCTATAAATATAGACCACAAGAGCAACACCGATATATAAAGTTTGAATCAAAGCATCAAATGATTTTTTTAATTGTTCTGTAATTATAATTAAATGTTGTTACTTGCGACAAATTAAATCATTGAAACCAGATTAAAGATACAAAAGAATTGCCTCCTATTCCTTTGCAAATCAATTTTCTATCTGTTGTTATCGTTGGCTATTGAGTTTGTATATTCAGAGAATCCTTTAATGGAACAGTGGCTAATCCCCTGTTTCGGGTTATTCCTGCTATACGTTCACTGTCTTTTTTTCAGCAGGCAGCTCAAGTATGAATATATCAGTCATGGTAGAAATTCGTCTCTCTGTTTTTATTGTCACAAATTTTAAGATAACATAACTCTTATCTTATATTTAACTGGTGTGGGGGTTTTTTTAACCAATTTTTCAACACTGTGTGATTACTTGTACATTTTTGTGCCGTTATTTCTGTTAACATCTCACTAATAAAAGTTAGGTTGTCTTTTTAGCGAGTAACATTACTTCTTTGTTAAGAATCTAACATATTTGGGTTACCCCATCTCTCGTGCCTCACATAAGTTATTTTATTTAGGCTACTTTTTTGTTCTGTTTTGTAGTTAATTATCTAAAATATCAGGAATACCTTAATCTATAGCATTTTGTTTTAAGATTTCAATTGATGTGCTTCGATTAACAAGGAAAAAGATACTCAGACCTTATATTTTGCGCTCTAGCCATTACAGCGTAATACAAATAAAAAATAAAAGAGGCAAGAGCATAGGTAGGCGGAAAAATAAACTGGTATACGCTACAAAACATTTTATTAACCCCTAGAACAGGTGTACTGGATTAGGGCTGCAACTAACGATTATTTTAATAATCGATTAGTTGGCCGATTATTTTTTCGATTAATCGATTAATCGGATAAAAAAATGCAATTTTTTTAAATTTAAAATAATGTAATAAAAAACTTACAATTTACACTTTCATCTCTTTATTGCAATGGCCTCTCTCTATTCACCTTCTTATTTTACTGACATAATAATAAAAGCTACAAGAACCCAAACACGGTGTTTCTCAATCTGATATGCCACTGTGCCCCTGATATGCCTTATACTCCTTATATGCCAGTGATATGCAACTGAGCCCCCTGATATACCTTTTACCCCCAGATGTTTTATGACCCCCTGATATGCCTAATATCGATATGCCTTATACCCCCTATATGCCCTGAAATTCATAATACCCCCATACACCACTATAACTCACCCATACACAACTTTGGCTCCTCCCCCTCCCATACACCACTCTGGCTCCTCCCCCTCCCATACACCACTCTGGCTCCTCCCCCTCCCATACACCACTCTGGCTCCTCCCCCTCCTATACTTCACTCTGCCTCCTCCCCCTCCCATACACCACTCTGGCTCCTCCCCCTCCCATACTCCACTCTGCCTCCTCCCCCTCCCATACTCCACTCTGCCTCCTCCCCCCTCCCATACACCACTCTGCCTCCTCCCCCCTCCCATACACCACTCTGCCTCCTCCCCCTCCCATACATCACTTTGCCTCCTCCCCCTCCCATATATCACTTTGCCTCCTCCCCCTCCCATACTCCACTCTGCCTCCTCCCATACTCCACTCTGCCTCCTCCCCCCTCCCATACACCACTCTGGCTCCTCCCCTCTCCCATACAACTCTGGCCCCTCCCATACTCCACTCTGGCTCCTCCCCCTCCTATACTCCAGTCTGCCTCCTCCCCCTCCCATACTCCACTCTGCCTCCTCCCCCCTCCCATACTCCACTCTGCCTCCTCCCCCTCCCATACTCCACTCTGCCTCCTGTCAGCAACGGATCTTCACTAGACACCAGGGAGCCGGGTAGAGAGGCAGAGTGGCATATGGGAGGGGGAGGAGCCACAGTGGTGTATGGGAGGGTGGCTCCCATACACCCCTCTGACTCCTCCCCCCTCCCATACACCGCTCTGCCTCTCTACCCGGCTCCGTTACTGACAGCTGTTAAACACACCCTGAGCCAGATGCAAATCTGGCGAGGGGCATTCCAGGCTGCCCGGTGCCGGCCCAAGACTTAATGCCGCCTGGGGCGAAGTTTAAAATGCCGCCATTATCTACCCCCCCCCTTCCCTTTGTACTTACCTTTAAACAGTCCTGCGGCGAGTCTCCCTGCTCCACCACGGTGCCGGCTTGTAATGCTGAGCGCTGGAAATTGACGTCACTTCCGGCACAGAGACCGAGCTAGAGGGCTTGCAGAGGAGAGAGAGGGGCGCCGAAATCACTGGTCTGTCAATCACGCCCCCTCCCCCAGCCCGATGCAAATCGGGTGGGGGGTATTCCAGGCTGCCTCTTCATTGAGGCAAGCCTGCAATGGCCAGAGGGGAAAATAATTCCCCACTGTCACTAAAAAAGTGCCTAGTTTTGAAAAATGTATGATTTGATGGGGTAAATTGAATTGGCTGGCTTCAAAGATGTCCCAATATGAGACGTGGGCACAGACTGTCCAGATGTTCAAATGACAAAAAAATACTTTTACCTCCCAAATAACCCAACAAACTAATGCATGTGGGGTATCACTGCGCTCAGGAGATGCTGCTGAACACATATTGTTTGGGTGTTGTTTGGCAGTGACAAATACCAGGAGCGGTAAATTCATACCTGGAGTACAACGTGTGTGGGAAAAAATACAAAACATTTTGCCTACTATAAAGTTTGACAAAGGCTAGTGGTAGAAATAGTGGATGGAAAGGGTTAAAATACCAGCATTTGAAATACCTTGGGGTGTCTAGTTTTTAAAAATATATGGTTTGATGGAGGAAATTGCATTGGCCGGCCTCAAAGATACCTGAAATAGCACATGGGGCAGAATGACCAGATTTGGGGGAAAATGGTTTTGAAATAGCAAAACCTCATAACGTGCAGAAAAAAGCAAAAAAACATAAAAACATTGGGTATTTCTAAACTCAGGACAAATAGTAGAATCTATTTAGCAAGTTTTTTCATTAGTTCTTGCAGATGAGTAAAAGATTTTTCAAAGAAAAGTGAGAAAAAGTAATTTTTTTACGAAAAATCACCATATTTTATAATTTTTTATAGTAAATTAGATGATATGATAAATATAATGGTATCTGAAGAAAGCCCTGTTTGTCCTTAAAAAAACAATATATAATACGAGTGGGTGCACAAAATGGGAAAGAAGAAAATTACAGCTAAACAGTAACACTGAAAAAAATGTTAAAAGAGCCATTGTCCCAAAATGTACTACAAGAAAGAAACAGTCTTGTCATTAAGGGGTTAAATGATAGCACTTGTCAGCTTTCTGCACATGAAGTGTTGGTTGACATGCTCATGCAGCCTGGCATGAAAGCCTTTCACTTACATCCCATTTTGTTTAACAGCTGAGTTAGGAGGTATGTTTATAAAAAAAATATAAATGGGGTAAAATTTGTCACGCTAAGACTGCATTTTACAGGTAAATAATGTATACCTACAATGTTTAAGATCTCTGGAAAAAATCAGTACAAAAATAGAGCAGAGACATTTAAGTTATTTTCATATTGTGTTGCAATTAGTGTCAGTGTTTGGTAGTTGAGTGTTAGAGCCTGTGCCAAAAATAACAAATCACAGCAAAGTAGGTCTTGTCAAAAACAACTTTTCCACATCTGAGGGTCACAAACATAGCAAGCCAGCAGCAGAAAAAGCCTTCTGGGAAACTACACTCCTACTTCCCTAACAAGGTAAAACTTTAGCCCTTACCTGGTGATCATGAAGTGGGACCAGAAGACTATGATGTTCTCCCATGACCAGGGAGTCAAGAGTCTGGAATCATGGACAGAAAGTTAGGAACAAGACAGTTTGGTAGAAACCATTTTTAAACCCACTTGACAGCTTTATTGAAATCTCATTTTCAATGTGGGAATTATTTTGTAGAAAACAAAATATTCAAACCTTCCCTTGCAAACTAAACAAGGGAAGGGAATTTAAAAGACATACTCACGTATTACATGAATACTAAATCCTTTACTTGTGGGGCTTTCCGGTGCAGCTCCTGATAACAACAATTGGTATAAAAATTTGGTGGATACACAGGTGGAGTAAGTTCACTCACTTCTTAAAGCATCGGACCTGTCACCTCCCAGAGGGAAATACACTTTTGACACCTCATCAGGAACATACTCAAGGGAGCGATCCATATCTTTGGGGGGAAAAACCCATCGAATCTTTTAAAGGTAACTCCTCAGGTGGATGAGAGGAGTACATTTTTAATTGTAGTTTTGTTATTCATTTATTATTGCAAATTTGTACCAATTCACTTTATACACAAAAAACATCAGGCATTACCTAAACCATTTTCAGGAATTTAGGGGTTTTTTCCTTCCAGAATTTGGTAGCCCACTTCTATTGCTTTCACTGATGTTCAGGCTAATAAGGAAATCATGCCAATAATAATTAATGGTATTGCTTTTTACAAACTCCATTATTTCTGTATTAAGCAACTATTAAAGTTAAATACAGGATAGCATGAATTTCACTCAACTTCCTCCACACATGAAGGGGCATTCCTGGAGTGAATGGTATGATTTTTACATATGTGACGCACATGTTTAACACTAAGTGCCTTCATCAAATGTTTTGGAGCCCCTTCTCAGATGACCCCCTTTCAAACCACCAGGATATTCTCTTCTACCCATGTTTTTTGGTAGCAAAGATAGTGCAGAAAAGCCATTTGGGGGTGCAGACAAGCTCTTTAGGCAGAAAGGTGGCACAGACAAGCCGTCTGGGCAAAATGATTGCTCAGTAGTTTGGGGCACTGACAAGCCACTTAGGCGCAAAGATGGCGAAGACAGGCGTTTAAGGGCACTGACAAGCCATTAGGGCACAAAGAAGCAGCGGATAAGCCATTTGGGTACAATTGTGGCACAGACAAACTGTCAGGGTGCAAAGATTGCTCAGACAAGCAGTTTGGGGCACTGACAAGCCGTTTGGGCACAAAGATGGAGCAGACAAGCCGTTTGGGGGCAAAGATGTAACTGAAGCATCTCAGAAGAAGGCAATGCCTCAACTAGTTAGGGCAAGGAGTGATCATATTTTATTTAATTAAGGACACAGTATGGAGCGAATGAGATTACATACGCAGATGGACACACACCGTCACATACTCATAAAATACATTTTATATTATATACATATGTACGAAGCCTTGGGAACCATGCTGATTTCAGATTTAATAATATATTTATTTTATAATATACATACAGTCATTACCAGACATGAGTAGTCTCAATTAACCCCCTCCATTACTAGACATGAGCAGTCTTAGACAATTAACACCCTCCATTACCAGACATGACCAGTCTCAAACAATTAACCACTTCCATACCAGACATGAGCAATCTCAAACAATTAAGCTTCTCTATTATCAAACATTACACACACAATCACACAGACAGACAAACACAGTCACATACACACATAACACACACAGTGGGTTTCTTACATGGTGATTGCTGCAGCTTCCACTGAGCTTGTGTGGAGGAACTCAGCCAATCGGGAGAGGCTTCTCAGCCTTAAAGATAGTTGAGAAGTATCTCCTGATTGGCTGAGAGCCCTTCATTGTAGTGAGGGCTCCTCCTCCAGCCCCCCTCTAATGATACCTGTGCACCCTTTTAACTGTAATGTTGTATACCTCCCTAATGGTGGCCCTGTTGACACTTGCTACAGAAGAGCCATTACAAGTAAATCCTTCCTCCTTGTTTTGGAGGTGACATGAGCCTGTGAAGGATTAGGATCTCTTTTTATAGCTATGTGGCAGTTTACAAATAGATGCTACAAAACAGACAAGAGAATGATTTTGTATCCTGGATAGTTTCCTTTTTATTTTTAATCAGGCTGTATGGACCTTAATTGCTTACTGTTATTATCGCTAATTGTGAATGGGCGATACTATCTCCTCATTTACGACCCAATACCATACAACAATTATGTGCGTGCTTTGCTTATTGCTAGTTGTGACTGGCCAATATCTCTTCATATATGGCCCAATAACATACTGAAATATAGCTGAACACATATCCTGCAAGACAAAAAGCTGGGGAGTGGGAAAAAAGGCAAATGCATATTGGGATTCTACTAATGATAACAAATAATATAATAATATTACATTAGCACCAACCTTCAAGGATTCACTTGTGCATCAATAAACCTTTGGAGCCTCATGGGGGGGCTGCACCGCAGGAGTTGCAGGTGCCTATTTTACACCTGTAAATTAGTATTTTGTCATGAGTATGTATTAAAATGCCTGCATTTATCTTCCTGTGTGTTTTTGGAAAGTGCGCATCAACATGGGAACAGTGAGCGTGATTTGGTTGAAAATGAGACATAATATTACTGGGAGCTCATCCAAATGTCACTGAGTTCCTGATTAATGTGCAAGAAGTCCTTGTAGAACAACATACAACTTGTAACTTAAAGTAGGAGACAGGAAAAAATGAGATGAGTGATAATAGTATTTATGTGTGATTTAAGAGTTCAAGCCCAGCAATATCCATACTAGAAAATGTAAAAGCGTACCAAAAGCAACACATATATGACATAGATACATATCCTTTGACTGTGGGCTGCCAATACACTACCTGTAATGTCCTAATTCTGTGTGACAGACTTAGGCTGTATGAAACCTGTTGTAGGCTGATAAAACTCCCTGAACTAGCTACTAGTTTTTTATGGCAGTGGCTCATGGTTTAGGTATCCTGTCCTAGACTTGGGGTCCAGCGGAAAGTTCGTGTTTGTTCTTGTGGAAAAAAAAATCTTTGTACTTAACGAAATTTGTCCGTCTCCATCTTCAGTTCAGACGAAATTCGTCCAACATTTTCATTTTCAGAAATTGCATTCAACCATCCGGGTTGCCATAGAAACAAGAAATAAAGAATTTGAATTAACATGGCAAGATTCCCCTCCTCTTAGTGTTAAAATGGCAGCCATGGCGACGAATGAATGAACAAAAACTTTCGTATTGCACACATTTGTTTTTGGTTTCTTTCATCCAATGTTGCATTTGTTTGTTCGTTATTTGGATGAATAGACTAAAAGCTAAAATTCGACAAGAAAACAGATTTGTACGAAAATGAAACAGGTCTAGTTGTGACCTGGTTTTCTATATGGATGCTTCTGGCTTCCCCAATCCTGACCTTGGGTAGTTCCTGGTTTTGCTGCCTTGACTAGGCTTGTAGACTGATTCCTGACATTCTGTATGTATTCATTTCTGAACCTGGCTTGTCTGACTTTGTTCTACACTGTCTGGGTTGTAGTGTATCTTGAGGGGCCAGGTAGACCCTGATCAGAAAGTCCCATGGTCATTCAAACCCAAGAGCTCAACCTAAGGGGGAACCGAGGGTGAAAATCTCAATTTTGGGCTCCACGGGTGCATCAAGGTGTCTGCCTCACTGGAAAATGTGACAACCTGCTGTCAATAGTTTTAAATTTAGTTTTGTGTGAGATTTGACATTCCTTTTTTTTCTAAAAAGGGTTAAAGCTACTTACAAAATGGCATACAGCTTACAGAATAGTATAGTTTAATATTTAGTTACTATCTTAAACCCATCATTAATCCTTCTATGGAAAAATCCTTTTCTCTTAACCAAATGAAAAGAGCAGGGGAGGGGTGTAGCTAAATATGTATATGTATTGCCATCACTGTTAAAAAGATTGCTTGCTATCAAAGTGAGCTAATACAATGATGATGATAAAGTTATCAAGAAGGAGAAGGAATGAGAGAATACTGACAATAGAATATCAAATTCTGACAGCGACTGAGCAATGAAATGCAAAACAATGGGTAAGAGTTAGCAAGGTGGGGCAGTTGTTAACATAAAGTTGGACACATTAGTCACAGGGGCGACAGAGAGAACATCTCATTTTCAGACAACAAATTTCATTTCCAAATAAAAAATCCTAATTTTGATACACATGCACATGTCTAGCTTTGACTAAAATATTAAACACCATAATTAATGTGTCCCATCAAAGGCTTAAAGTTACACAAGGCTTTGCCAAATAGTGGACTGTTTAATTGAGGTTAGGTATGTCCATAAAAAAATAAATAAAAATGAAGTATTATGCAAAAATAATCCTCCAGTGATGTACCATCCAGTTTCAACAAAAAAAAAAGAAGTAAAAAACAAAGATGAGCAAGCCCCCAAATTAGCGCTGTATTGTCCCAAAAATCCTGCCATGTTAAAAAACAAGCATTTGAAATACCCACGGTATGTCTAGTTTTCTAAATAGCATGGTTTGATGGGGTAAATTGAATTGGACGGCTGCAAAGATGTGCCAAATAGGACATAGGGCAGGTTGACCATATGTTAAAATTCCCCAAAAATACACACCTCCCACATAAGGCCTCTCAGCACCAAAAACCACTCCAAATATCTATGCATGGGTCTTATCACTGTACTCAGGGGATGTTGCTGAATACATATTGGGTATGTTTTTTGTCCGTAACAATAGGTGCTGTAAATTTATACCAGCATTACGTGTGAAAAAAACACAAAAATACTACCACAAACTTTGACAAATAATGGTGGTGAATTAGTGCATGGGAAGAGTTAAAATACCAGCATCTGAAATACCTAGGGGTGTCTAGATTTCAAAAATATATGGTGTTATGTGGTAAAGTGAATTGGATGGGTTCAAAGATGTGACCAGATGTCAACATTCCCAAAAAAGATGCATCTCCAAAATGTGGCCTTTATCCCCCAAACAACCTGTCAATCATATGCATGGGTGGTATCAGTGTACTTAAAAATACTAGGATATGAAATACCCTGAGGTTTCTTGTTTTCAAAAATATATGGTTTGACTTCAAAAATGCCCCAAATAGGATATGAGCCAGATGTCAACATTTCGAATTGAAAGATTTCATTGTATCCTTTTAGCTTCCAAACAACCCAGCAAATCTATGCATGGGTGACCCTGTCACCTGGTATGTACTCAGGAGATGTTTTTAAATATGTATTGGGGCATTGTTTGTCATTGACATATAACAGGAGCTGTAAATTTGTACCAGAACAAAATATGTGTGGAAAAAACACAAAAATACAACCACAAAATGGTGGTAACATTTGTGCATGGAAAGTGTTAAAATAAAAGCATTTAAAGCCCGGTTGGAGTTGCAACCGCTGCAACCATGATTATATATATATATATATATATATATATATATATAGATAGATAGATAGGTATAGATAGATATACATATATATAGATATACATATATACACCCACGTATATATATATATATATATATATATATATATATACACACACACACACACACACACACACACAACCATCTGCCATTAAAGCGTGACCACTGACAGGTGAAGTGAGTAACAGTGATAATCTTTTTTATCATAGCAGCTTGCAGTGGGTGGGATATATTAGGCAGCAAGTGGATATTTCGTTGATGCGCTAGAAACAGGAAAAATGGGCAAGCATAAGGATTTGAGCTACTTTGACAAGGGCCAAATTGTGATGGCTAGTTGACTGGGTCAGAGCCTCTCCAAAACGGTAGCTTGCAGGTGACAGGGTCATGGACAGCCTAGGATGAGTAATGCACGTGGGAGGTGAAGACTAGCCCTTGTGGTCAAATCCAAAAGACGAGCTACTGTAGCTCAAATTGCTGAAAAAGTCAATGTTGGTTCTGATAGCAAGGTGTGCATCATAGTTTGTTGCATATGGTGTCAAGTAGCCACAGACCAGTCAGGGTGTCCATGCTGACGCCTGTCTACTGCCTAAAACTACTACAATGGGCACGTGAGTACAAGAACTGGACCACGGAGCAATGGCAGAAGGCGACGGTCTGATAAATCATGTTTTCTTTTACATCATGTGGATGGCTGGGTGCGTGTGTGTCACTTACATGAAGAACACACGGCACCAGGAAGCACTATGGGAAGAAGGCAAGGTGGTCGAGGCAGTGTGATGCTTTGGGCAATGTTCTTCTGGGGAATCTTGGGTCCTGCCATTCATGTGGATGTTACTTTGAGACGTACCACCTACCTAAGCATTGTTAGGTGTTGAGTTCAAGGTGTTGACTTGACCTCCAAATTCCCCAGATCTCAATCCAATCGAGCATCTGTGGGATGTGCCGAACAAAAAAGTCCAATCCATGGAGGCCAGGGCTGTTTTTGAGGCAAAAGGGGGACCTACACAATATTAGGCAAGTGATCATAATGTTATGGTCAGTGTGTATGTATATATATATTATTTATTTATTTTTTTTAAATTTATGTATTTTTTGCCCATAACATTGTGAGCTAACAATGCATTGCCCTTAATTGGTTAACTTGCAGCAAGGAATATTTCCAGATATTTCCCTTGTAGGCTCAACACCTCAGATCCGCCCTTAAGCTCACATTTTCACCTCCCTGCAGATGAGGTAATTTTCCCTTTATTCCTATGCAGCTCTAGTGGGCCTCGGTATATAAAAATGCCTTATAAAATGGGAATAAATGAACTATTTTTCAATGCATGCATATATACTGCAAGATTTTTTATATTTTGAGAACCCAAAAGCATAACAAAAATAAGATGCCTTTTCATCAAGTCTGGGTGAAACTGCAAGAGGCGAGAGCTAAATCCATAATAACTACAAATAACTAGGACTTTTCCCAGCAGCTTAGTTGGCAAAGTGTCTTACATTTTTATAGATATTTATATAAGTGACAAATGATAAACCTTTGTCAACTTTACAAAATATAAACTCATTTGCAATCACATTAGTAAAGGAGTTGTAAAACCTATGTTGCAGAACTATGATTAACCACTCGCAAAGAATTGTATTTTTTGCATTATACTTATGTTGACATTCATAAAAATTTGAATTATTTCATCAGTACAGTATGTCTCACAAGTATTTTAGGTTGAGTATTAACTGTTGCTTATGTTTTTTTATTCCAATGGCAACACACCTTTAGGGTGAATGCATTAAAGTACTGAACCCTTAAATGCTATCAGTTCCTGATTTGTATAGTCACTCATTTTTAAACTTGTGTATAAAACAGTCATCTAGTAAAAGAGATTTATTTCATGATTTTGGTCATTGAGCCACCATTGCCATTTTTTTATTATCACTGAAGTGACCAATTAGACACCAATTGAACAGAGCAGTATTCTCTTTCCAAAAGCAAAATAGGCGAACTCAGGGAAATTGCTTTGCAGAAATGTAAAAAAGTAACATTAATCAAGTACAGGACTTTTATTTTATCTATACATACCACTACACATGAAATGGCATACATGCAATAAAGAATAGTCAGACAAGCAGTCACAACTTCCAAACGTTATGACCAAAAAAAAAAAAAGTTGGATTAAGTTTGTGTATATTTATTGTAATTATATTTCTCTATTTAAAGTCACATACAACTTACACACAACTTACTTAACATGAATTATTGATGCACCTATCTTACATGTCGGTTTTTAAAAAGCTGTTTCTTTGAGAGTTAAGAAATATCTAAAAAAAAAAAAAAAATTCAAACAGGCAAAGAACAAAATCCATAAAATCAAGGAATCAAGAAAAATATTGGTGGAGAAATGTTAGGTATTTTTATAGATGCTGTTAAGTCATTTTTTAAATTTTCATATTACAGGTACATCAACAAATCTCACTGATTTTGGACAGATACCCCAGACAGTAATATTTCCCTCAACTTCACCAGGTAATATCAGGCATGAAAATAAATATGCTTACATTTAGTCTTTTAAGTCTTTTTCTAAAATATTAGCCAATTAATTGGTATTTCAAGTATGAATGAAAAAAACTGCTCTATAAATGGCCCTGAATATACAGCTTGCAGAAACTTGCATACATTTCTTTTTTAAATAAGGATTATATTAAAGGGTTTTACAGCATATACATAAAGAAAAAAAACCAAACATACGGGTAAAGATTGCCCTAGCTATCACTCCATGGCCAAGTCTAAAAAGGCTGGAGTTTCTATATTAATATAAAGCATTGGTAATTTATGCTAGTGTAGAAGCACTTGTACCTGCATGGAAAGTACTTAATTCTAATATGTAATATTAATAAAGTTTTATGGTATTAAACTGCTTGCTAAAGTGGATAAATACAAGCAAAGTAAAGCTATGATTTGGGGGGATCTTAATATAACCCTAGACCCTCTTATTGAAAATGTACCTACTCTATTGGGTTGCAACAGGAAATATTTAATACAATTAGTACAAACAATGAAGCATTTGCTCCATTCACACTGACTATATGATAGCTAGCGACAGCGTAATCCCTTTGACCAAGACTATTTGTGCTTTTCTTCTTCCCATAAATCATACTCCACAGCAGTTACAGACATCCCAACTCTATTTTAATATTGGCTCCCTGACGCCCACAAACTATAACAGACATCCCGGAAATCGATTTTCATCCATGTGAAAACTAATTATGATTGTGCATTCCTCGCTTGGAAGGGATTTCTACTAAACATGTGGTAGAAGAATACTGAGGGAAGGAGATAAATGAGACTGAAGTTTCATTACCTAACTCCAGTAACTAAAGAATGCCTGCACCAATTTGCATGAAGTAGAATACACCACAGGACAGGAAAAATAGATTTCAGTATGCATGTAACTTCGAAGGGCTCGTTTAACCATTCTAAAAAACGTGTTTAATATATTCTTATAGTTTTTTTAACTGTATAAATGAAGAACCTACCTAACAATTGATCTTTGCTTTCTTTGCAGAGGAAGATGTCGTGGTTGAAACCGATATTACTATGCCAGTTACTCCACAGTATGCCAGTGAAAAACATGAGCCAGACAGTGGCAATGAACTGTCTAGCTCTAGCCTAGACAGCCATGATTCAGCTACAACTTCAACTGACCAGCCAATGGAGAAATGTAATCACGAGGCAGACACCTGCCTACCATCTAATGAGGAAAACCCTCCTCGACCCTGTACATTAGAACTGCCCCAGTCTCTCAATAAGCAAGACGAGGAAAACATCACAACACTCAGGGACAGTACACAAGGAATAGTGAATGAGAATGACCTCCAGTGCTGTCCTGATCCTCCAAAGTATAGCGACGAGAGGAGAGCATTAGAAATGGATTTAGTCAAATGTATAGACGAATTCCGAAGAATTAGGATCCCAGTAGTGTTCCCTAACAAAAAGAGGAATTGGCAGCATGAATTGCTCAGAAAATACCAGCTGTAAAGAAAATTGAACAACTATGTTTCACGTTAACATTTAAATGTGGTGGCTTTATAAGTTGAACAAATGGTAAAATTGACATTCTTTAAAATGAATTGGAAACTTTATTGGGCACAAGATCTAAAAACATTCCAGAACAGCAAAACCATGTGAATAAATGAAAAGGATTTAGAGATCTGAGTGTTTGTCAAATAAAGGACAATAGCATTTTGATAAGAAAAGAAAGTAACACTTTTATCATGAAAACAAAGAGATCTGTCTGACCTACTTAAAAAATATTTTAAAACAAGAACAAAAAAGCACTGAACACTACAATTTTAAATCAAATGTTAGTAATTGGTTAGAAAATGATTTTTTTAGACATATATGTAAATAACTGAGCAAAATTCTTAAATATCCTAATCTGGTCACTCTGGGCAAATTAAAATTGAAGCAGAAACGCTATATTTGTCTTGGTATATAAAAAAATATTTTAATACTAATTTTATTTTTTATTATTTTATTTTAAACATAGAAACATATAATTTGACAGACAATAAGAACAATTTGATCCAGATAGTCTTCTTATTTTTCCTATGTAGAGACTCAGACCTTAATCAGTCCTTTGTCTTGTCTTAGATGCCCTATGCACATCTCTTGGATGTTTAAACGCTCTCATTTTTTTGCCTCTACCACTAATGGGAGACTGTTCAAAGTATATACTACCCGCTTAGTAAAAATTTCTCCTCTGAAATCAACATCGCTCCTGTACTTTGTTAAATCACTTTAAAGATTTGAGTATTTCTATCGCATCCCTCTCTCTTATTTCCACAACACAATGCATGTTAAGATCCCTTACTTTTGGCTTGATGTTTTTTATCCTACAAATCATTTACCATTCTACTATCCCTCCTCTGAACTCTTCCCAAAGTATCAATATCCTTCTTGGGATAGGGTCTCCAGAACTGTACAAAATATTATAGGTGAGGTTTGATGGAGACCTGTAAAGTGGCAAAGCCACCTCTCTTTCTGCCTCTAAAGCCTATAGTTATACAAGCCACTACCCTGCTTTCTTTTTCCTGATTAATTATTGCATTGCCTGCTTACCTTTAAGTTCTTAAGAAATAATTATTCCCAAGTCCCTCTCTTCAGAAAACAGCCCCAATGCTATATTTTACTTTTGGATGTTTTGCTTATAGACTGTGTTTTATTTCATAATTTCTCAGCCTTGTACAGCCACTGTTATTAAATTTTTAACCAGTAATCTATCTATATTTCATGGGCGTTCACTGGTGTAGAAAACCAGTTCTCGCAGCCTTACTGACCTGGATTCCACTATCGTATGTCTCCAATTTTTCAGCTTTTCCAGCATTTACTTAAATAATATAAAATAGTACAACATATAATGTATTATCCAAAGGATGTGGTTATTATAAAGACACAACATAACCTTTTAATAATACACTACACTATCAACACTCTGGAACAACCTTTAAGGATGTATTTAAGTCCTGGCCCTTTCCCCATGTATAGCAGCAAATTCACAATTATCCACTAAGGACCAACTAAAGCTACATTTACATTAGTTATAAAGAAAATATAAAGCTCATTCCAAAGCACAAAACCAATTAAATAGCCAATAACCAAGAAAACCGTTTCAATCTAAGTGTGCTGTGACATTGTGCCTAAGTGGATCATACCGCTTATAATCGTTATATCCCAATTTCACAGCAAACAGCATCTCATACTCTACCTCAGTATATACTGAAATGGTGTTTGCTTTAAAATGCATAATCACGCTACCTGGGCTGTATGTTGAAGAAAATTCTTCAAAAAACTCCATTGTAGTAAGTTATAGGGGGTCTATCATAGGCCGATATTTTTTTCATTTGGTGCTGTCATCAAATACATGCTTGGTATAATTGTTTAACCCCTTCGTGACAATGGCCGTTTTAACATTTCTGTGCTGCTCGTGTTTAGCTGTAATTTTCTTCTTTCCCGTTTACTGAACCCACACACATTATATATTGTTTTTTTTCAGGACAAGAAGGGCTTTCTTTAGATGACATTGTTTTGATTGTATCGTATTATTTACTATTAAAAAAAGTATAAAATATGGTGAAACATTTAGAAAAAAATGACTGTTTCTAACTTTTAGTTGAAAAATCTTTTACTCATCTATAAAAGGTAATAAAAAAACCTGCTAAATAGATTCTACTATTTGTCCTGAGTTTAGAAATACCCAATGTTTTTATGTTTTTTTGCTTTTTTCTACACATTATGGGGCAATAAGTACAGGTAGCGTTTTGCTATTTCAAAGCCATTTTTTCCAAATCTGGTAATTCTTCCCCCCATGTGCCATTTCGGGTATCTTTGAAGCCGGCCAATGCAATTTACCCCATCAAGTCATATATTTTTGAAAACTAGAGAGCCCAGGGTATTCCGAATGCTAGTATTTTAACCCTTTCCAAGCACTTATTCTACCATCAGCCTTTGTCAAACTTTATGGTAGTAATTTTTTTGCATTTGTTTTTTCACACACATTTTACTTCAGGTATGAATAAACAGGTTCTGGTATATGTCACTATCACAAAACACCCCAATATGTGTTCAGCAACATCTCCTGAGCACAGTGATACCCCACATGAATGATTTTGCATGGCTGTTTGGGGGCAAAAGGGCCACATTTGGGGCATGCACATTTTTCAATGTTGAACTTTGGCATTTGGGGATCCACTGCCCATGCCCTATTTGGTACATCTTTGAGCCGGGCCATTTCAGTGTGCCCAACAAAACCATATATTTTTGAAAACTACACACCACAGTGTATTTTAAATGCTGGTATTTTAACTCTTTGCATGCACACATTTTACCACCAGCATTGTTTCAAAGTTTGCAGTAGTATTTTTGTGTGTGTATTTTTCCCACACACACCTACTTTATGTATGAATTTACAGCTCCTGGTATATGCCGCTGTCACACGACACCCCAATATGTGTTCAGCAACATCTCCTGAGTGCAGTGATACCCCACATGCATGGGTTTGTCATTTTTTGGGGGAACTAAAAGGCCACATTTGGTACGTGTGCATTTTTTTTTAATTGGAAATTAGATGTGTGGCCATCCTTCCCCCCCGTGTTAATTGGGACATTGTTGAATCCGGCCAATTCAATTTACCCCATCAAATCATAAATTTTTTAAAAGTAGACACCCCATGGCCATTTAATATGCCAGTATTTTAACTCTTTCCATGCGAGAATTGTTTTAACCTAATATGCTAATTTTAGGACTTGCTCACAAAAATATATTTTTTATATATATATATATTTTTTTTGCCTTTTTTTTACATTTTTTTCAACTTGAAGGTTCCCCTGATCGTGACATCAGTGGGAAATTATTTTTACATTTTACTGGTTTTTTACTATTTTTTTCTAATTATTATTAATTTTATTTTATTTTTAATTTATTTTTACTAATCACACTGTGATTAGAAAGCTGAGCTCCATTGACTTGCATGGTTGAATGCAGTACCTGTATTCAACCTGCAAGTGGAGCCAGAGTTCTCTAGAGGGTCTGGAGACCGTCTAGCAAACTTTTTAGTCTTTATTGTTTTTTTACAGGGCGGCCGCCATCTTGCTTGATGGCGAAGATCACCTGCAGCGGCGGCTGTGACCGCTCTCCGGAGCGGTCACAGTCCATCCCAAGGTAATTGTTTGGTGTCGCTGGATGCCTCCTGATCGAGGCATTCCAGCGACACCATTTATCGCCTCCTAAACGCTTTTAAAACGGGCGTCCGCCGCCATACAAAGTATGGCGGATGTTGACGCCCCGGGGAGGGGCCAGAGATGGCCCCTTTATGCCGATCATGGCGTTGCTGAATGCCTCGAGGTCGAGGCATTACAGCAACGCCGTTTCGGTGCAGAAAGCGAAAATAGTTCGCTTTCTGCACCCGTTTAAAGACGTGCCGGTCCTGGCACGTCAATTGTCGTCAAGGGGTTAATCATATACCTAACTAAATATGGCTACAAAACCCCTGACTTTGTGCAAGGATGGTCACACCAAATATTAATTTGATTTAGATTTTTCTTTTGTTCACTTGCTTTGCATTTTTTGAATGATAAAAATAAACTATTAACATGTCTTTTTTGAAAGCATTCTTTCATACAACATTTTCAAACCTGCTTAAAATGTTTGCATAGTACTGGATATATCAGTATGATTTCCATTGGAAACAGGAGTTTCAATTTTGATACCCACAATGTGTGAGTAAATAGTTTTTTGTTTCCAGGAGAAGTCCTTGGTGTTCTCTTTCACTGTTTTATGTATGGACAGTGGTTTGAAGATGCACCTAGGTGTGGATCTACAACCCGAGACTGTATGCAGGGGAGACTTTGGATTATATAAAAACAGTATATACCGGATTTGCTCGATTATAAGACAACCCCGATTATAAGACGACCCCCCCCAAATCGGAATATTAATTTAGGAAAATAAGAATAAGCCTGAATATAAGACGACCCTATAGGAAAAAGTGTTACTGGTAAATATTAATTCATGTAAACTATTTTTTCATATTTAATAAAAACCATGATTCAGAAAAAGATATATTTTTTTATTTCCTTTTATTTGCCAACCTGCCCGCCCAGTTATGCACATCTGCCCCAGGCGTGCCACTCTGTCCCCAGAAATGCCTTATACCCTCCTATATGCCACTCTGGCCCATGATATGCCTGTTAACCCCCTATATGCCTCTCTGCCTCCACAAATGCCTTATACCCCTACATGCCTACATGGCATATAGGGAGTTAAAAGGCATATCATGGGGCAGAGTGGCATATAGAGGGGTATAAGGCATTTCTGGAGGCAGAGTGGCATATAGGGGTTATAAGGCATTTCTGGAGGCAGAGTAGCATAAAGGGGGTTAAAAGGCATTTCATGAGGCACTCTGCCTCCAGAAAAGCCTTATGCCCCCCATATAACACGCCCCCCGACTTACCAGTGCTTCTGACTCCTTGGTGTCTAGTAGGGGTAGCGGGTGGAGGCCAGTGCTAGTTCCGCCAGGGCTTCTATGACTGGGCACCGGAAGGTCATGTGATGCCAGTGATCCGTCATTGAAGCCCCGGCGGAATTGCGAGCAGCAGCGGTGGTTGTCTGTGTCTATTGCGCAGACGTTTGCCAGCTGCCAGAGAAGAGAATTCTCTCCCTGACAGCCGGGAAAGGTCTGCGCGATGCACGTAGACAACCTCCGCTGCTGCCTGCACTTTTGCAGCGCTCGGTGATAGAAGCCCCGGTGGAAGTGCCGACAGCAGCTGAGGTTACCAGACAGGAGGATCCAGGTCCCCTGCAGCGCTGCGGGGGATCTGGATCTTAGTCTCATAGTCAGACCTCTATTTGAAGTCTGATTATAAGACGACCTTGACACGTCATTTCATTAAACAAGCTAAGAAAGATCACTTTCTTCGCTTTAACGGTGTTGCTGTAATGCCTTGATGTCGAGCATCCGGAGAGCGGTCACATCAGCAAGATGGCGGCGGCCCGGGAAAAAAAACAATAAAGATGAAAAAGTTCGCTAGATGGTCTCCAGACCCTCTAGAGAACTCTGGCTCCACTTGCAGGTTGAACACAGGTACTGCATTCAACCATGCAAGTCAATGGAGCCCAGCTTTCTAATCACAGTGTGATTAGTAAAAAAAAAATAAAAAAAAAAAAAAAATTAATAATAATTAAAAAAAAAACAGTAAAATTTAAAAATAATTTCCCACTGATGTCACTTTCAGGGGAACCTTCAAGTTGAAAAAAATGTAAAAAAGGCAAAAAATATAAAATATATATATAAAAAATATATTTTTGTGAGCAAGTCCTAAAATTAGCACATTAGCTTAAAACAATTCTCGCATGGAAAGAGTTAAAATACTGGCATATTAAATTCCCATGGGGTGTCTACTTTTAAAAAATGTATGATTTGATGGGGTAAATTGAAGTTAAAAGTTAGAAAAAGTCATTTTTTTCGAAATTTTTCACCATATTTTATACTTTTTTTAATAGTAAATAATATGATACGATCAAAACAAAGAAAGCCCTTCTTGTCCTGAAAAAAACTATATGTTATAGTACATGAGCAACATGAGTAACAAAGATGATATTTTTATTTAAAAAAAAAGACTAGCAACAAACCAGAAATCCCTGGTGTACGGTAGCTGTCATAAGCACTGAAGCTTTCCAGTATTCCCTGACCAGTATCTAATTATGCAAATGGAAAATATAATTGCTGGGTTTATTTGGCATCTCAGGTGCTCAGTCTATGCCCCCACCCAAGCACTGTTACACCTGCTATTATTCTAAAAATATTGCCAGCTTGATTTAGTCATCCTTCTAAGCCTAAATAGGTGGTTGAAAATGATTAGTCAAATCCTCAAATAGCTATTGTGGGTCATAGATTGTGGCCACTTTGTAGCCTGCCTCTGCACTCCAGCTATATAACATCATTCTTAAAAGCTGGTGCCCAAATTTGCACTGCATATTCAAGGTGAGGGCTCACCATTTTTTTATAAAGAGGTAAAATTATATTTTCATATCATGATTTAATACTCCTCTTTATGCATGCCAATACCTTACTGGCTTTTGCAACCACTGACTGGCACTGCACTTTGTTGCCAAGTCTATGGTCTACAATTATACGCCCTTTTCATTTTCTGCTATTCCCAATGCAATTTGAACCGGACAGAGACTGTTAAACTAAATGCCATATGGGCCCAGCTAGTACATTTCTGAAGATTACAAATATAAAAACTGAAATGCGCATGTTCCACTTTGAGCCTCATAGCTCCCCAAAAATGTGAGCCATCACTGTACTGTTGGTGAACACAATTTGGTGTTTTTTCCACAGTTGCGCGTATGCAAGAAATGTATTGCAACATTGAAATATGTGCGTGAAAAATGCAAAAAAAAGTTCTGGCAGGCATCAGTGAATAAATGCTGCCTGAAAACGTAAAATTACCCTAGTTTAACACCTTGATTTGTCTACTGTAACATATACGTTTATGGGGATAATTTAAATTGAGGGGCTGTAAAACCCTTCCAAATGGGATATAGGCCCAGCAAACCAATTTCTGAAAATTCAAAAATTGAAAACTGAAAATGTGCATGTCTTAGTTGTTGGCCTCATAGCTTCCCAAAAACATGCCTGAACTGAACTGCATGTGACGCATCGCTGTATACAGGGGATCTTGGTGAACACAATTTGATGAACACTGCAGTTTCTCATATTCTATACAAAAATCCAAAGCGAAATTGCAACATATGCAAAAATACACAAACAAATGAAAATAGCACTAATTTTGGCAGCAACTGGTGATAAAGTGGCTGCCCGAAAAGTGTCAAAATGGTCCTAGTGAAATGCCCTGTAATGTCTACTTTTTAGCAACCTATGGTTTATGGGGTAAATGTGACCACTATTGCAGTTCTTGCCCCACCATGCAAAATTTGGGAAACATGGAGCTTGAAAAACATGATGTGCACCTGGTGCCAAAATAGATGCAAATCCTGATCATATGGGCTGGTTTTCAAATCAGAAGAAGAAAGGATATATTTTGGGTATTTTTTGTACATACAAAAATAGTTTTTATCATTGTTTCCCCTCCATTTTTTTTCTTTCATATAAAACAATGCATAACACATCCTAATACGGTTTCAAATGAAAGCTCTACCTGTGCTGGAAGAATCAATTTATGATTTGTGTTGGTCCACTAACTGAGAAAGAGATAAGACAAACATGTTTTTTTGTGGAATAGGCACACTTAAGGACTTTACCTTAAGGACAAAGTTTTTTTTTTACCATGTTTGCCCTAAAGGAGTACTTTGTGTTTTTTATGCTATATGTTTATTTGACTGTGCTTGCCCACTACCTCATTTAGTGCACCCCACAAATTAAAGCATTTGGGAAGCGATCGCGAGTCGTTTCTTTGCTAAACAGGCGTTGTTAAAATGCCTCGCTACTGAGGCATCTTAGCAACACTAGCTAAGCGAAGGAAACGATTCTTGATCTCTTCCTAAACCCGTTTTTCAGCGGCAGGCGTCACCATATTTGAAAGACTGCAGTCTTTCAAAATAGCTATTTTATTCGCTCCTAGGAGCGATCATACAGGGCCCATAATTTTTTTTTTGTGTTGCTCAATGCCTCGATGTCGAGGCATTAGAGCAACACCGTTTGAGTGAAGAAATCGATCACAGATCGATTTTTTCATCCGTTTCGAGAAAGATGGTCCTGGCACGTCAATTGTCAAAACGATTTGTTTTTCCGTGACGTGCCCGGACCGGCAATTGTCATTAAGGGGTTAAAATGTGTTGGGTCCCAAATGTAAACACAGAAAAATGTTAAGCATATTTTTGGAAAGTTGACATCCCAAAGTATTTTACTAGGGGCATTTTAACACTTGTTTTAACCATTCTAATGCCAATCTGCCCCAATCATTGCAGTAAAATTTAGTTTTTTCATTTTTAACAAAAACATTCTATAAAAAAGTGCGATTTGTATTCAGAAACACCGCCAAGTGCAGGTATACCCCATATGCATTGGGTATGTTTTTGAGCATATGGTATTTTTTTTGCAGGTTCACTGCAGGTTAAAAATTGGAACATGCTCATTACAGTTTTAAAACATGGAATTTTGGCAGATCTGTTTCATAGGTTCATGTCTCATTTGAGACACAGTAAAGATTCCATACTTCCATTTAACTACTAGACACCACAGTGAATTTGATTAGGGCCATATTGGCCTGTCCCATGCAGCTGATTCCACACCAGTACCTTCCAAAAGTGGGGGAAAAAGAAAATATTCTTCACATCCACTTTGCAATTGTTCCTTGTTTGTGGAACAACAAAAAAGCATGATTTGTATTCAGCAACCCCCACAGAGCAGCAATACCCCACATGCATGGTTGAGTCATGTTTTTCAGATATTGTGGGGTTTAAAGTTGAACATGTGCATGTCAGTTTTAAAACTTGGAATTTTGACAGATCACTTTACTGGTCCCATGTCTCATTTGAGACACAGTAGAGGCCCCATTTTTCAATTTAAACCCATAAACTACATTTTCCCTAAAAGCACAACTCAATTTCAAAGACACTCTACTTATCTTTCTAGGTGCCTGTCTAGGTTATCTAACAAAAACTTCAGACTTAGTGGATTACCAGGAAAAAAGTAAGCAAACACAAAAAATAATTTCACATTTCTCCTGAGCAGGTAGAGCACGCAGATACTAACAAGAGACCACCAAATCATGATAGTTCAAAGAGGTTTCAACCTTTATTTTTATAGCAAGGTGCGCCTTATGCTTTTAGGGAGAAAACTACCCCAAACACCAAAAAAAAATAATACAGTGGATATAAAAAGTCTACACACCCCTGTTAAAATGTCAGGTTCTTGTGATTTTAAAGACGAGACAAAGATAAACCATGTCAGAACTTTTTCCACCTTTAATGTGACCTATAATGTGAACAATTCAATTGCAAAACAAGCTAAAATCTTTGAGGGAAAAAAACCTCACAATAACCTGGCTGCATAAGTGTGCACACTCTTAAACTAATACTTTGTTGAAGCACCTTCTGATTTTGTTACAGCAATCAGTCTTTTTGGGTACATTGACACATCTTGACGTGGCAATATTCCCCACTCTTCTTTGCAAAAGCGCTCCAAATCTGTCAGATTGCGAGGACATCTCCTGTGCACAGCCCTCTTCAGATCACCCCGCAGATGTTTAATTGGATTCAGGTCTTGCCTCTGGCTGGGCCATTCCAAAACATTAAGCTTCTTCTGGTGAAGCCATGCTTTGGGTCGTTGTTGTGCTGAAAGGTGAAGCCTCTGTGCCATTGGCTCCTGGAGGGGACTGAGTGCCAGCCTCCTTCCTACCGACTATGGGCCCTGGTACAGAGTGCCACGTTTCCCAAAGTACAAGAGACTCTAAAGACTGTGGAGCTTGGACAGATTTGGGGTTCCTGCATTTTGGGAGGGGATTTATGGGTGTTTTACTCTCCACCGGGTCAGGACTATCAGGACAGAAAACTCTATGGCCAGTATTTGCACCTGCATCTTATATCTGAAATGCGCATTTCCTAAATATGGGGTTTTACCACCAAAACAACCTGACAAACCCATGCATGGGGGGTATCACTGTACTCAGGAGATGTTGCTGAACACATATTGGGGTGTTGTTTGATAGTCATACCAGGAGCTTTAAATCCATACCTGAAGCGCAATTTTAGTGATAAAAAAAAACATAAAATAAATTACTACCACAAAGCTTGACAAAGGTTAATAGTATAATTAGTGCATGGAAAGGGTTAAAATACTAGCATTTGAAATACCTTGAGGTGTCTAGTTTTCAAAAATATATGGTTTGATGGGGTAAATTGCACTGGCCAGCTTCAAAGATACCCAAAATAGCACATGGGGCAGCTTTGAAAATAAAAATGGTTTTAAAATAGCAAAACGCTACTTGTACTTATTGCCCAATAACTTGTAGAAAAAAAACAAAAAAACATTGGGTATTTCTAAACTCAGGACAAATAGTAGAATCTATTTTTTATTAGCTTTTTTGGATGAGTAAAGGATTTTTTTTCCATTTTTCATCATATTTTATGATTTTAAAACCTCGGTCCCAAAAGGTACAAAAACAGCCTGGTCCTTAGGGGGTTAAAGGTGGAAAAAGTTCTAACGTGATTTTTCTTTGTCTCATTCTTTAACATCACAAGAACCTGGCATTTTAACAGGGGTGTGCAGACTTTTTATATCCACTGTATATTCCCTAAAAGCACATCATCACTCAGATGGTTAAAAGATACATTTTGAGTCCTTCAGCAGATGGTTAACTCAGGAAGCATGGTCTGAATCATTAAGAAGTTAGCAGACAGTGATACCCACCCTTGATAATAAAGGTAATTCTTGTGGATGGGGCTTAGTGATGTCCGGATCATGAACGAATCGTTCATTTGATCCGATTCTTTTTAGTGATCCGGATGAATCGGTTCAGTAGCCTGAACGATTCATTTGTAGCGGTTCAGTCTGTGAATCATGCAGCTGTAACCTGATCCTAGAGCTGTGAGTCATCTGCAGAGCACTCAGACAGACTCTGGGGTCAGGTTACAGCTCATTAATTCACACAGGAACGATGACTCATAGAGTTAGAGAGTCGTTCAAAGATTCGAATGATCCGAAGATTCGAATGATCCAAAGATTCGAATGATCCGAAGATTCAAATGATTCAAATGATTCGAATCTTACAGGGATCCTGATCTTACAAGGATCCGATTCTTACAGAGATTCGAATCATTCAGAGAATATTACTGACACCATACTTTTATAAATAAATACATTAATAATGTTCACACTGCCCCCAGGATTTAGATTCCCCTGAGTTTGCCCCCCTTTACCTATAACTGCACCTACAGTTAACTTTATTAAATTAATTAAATTAACCCTCAGTCATCAGCATAAAATTAACCCTTATACCCCATTAACCATAACTGCCCCTGAAATTAACCGTAAACATCCCATTAACCATAACGGCCCCTGAAATTAACCCTAAAGACCCCATTAACCATAACGGCCCCTGAAATTAACCCTAAATACTCCATTAACCATAACTGCCCCTAATTTATTGCATGTACTCCAGATAAATTACCTAATAAATTGGTATGGTTGATGGGGTCTTTAGTGTTAATTTAGGGGCAGTTATGGTTAATGGGGTGTTTAGGGTTAATTTAGGGGCAGTTGTGGTTAATGGGGTGTTTAGGGTTAATTTAGGGGCAGTTATGCTTAATGGGGTCTTTAGTGTTAATTTAGGGGCAGTTATGCTTAATGAGGTGTTTAGGGTTAATTTGGGGGCAGTTATGCTTAATGGGGTGTTTAGGGTTAATTTGGTGGCAGTTATGCTTAATGGGGTTAGGGGCAGTCATGGTTGATGGGGTGTTAAGGGTTAATTTTAGGGGCAGTCATGGTTGATGGGGTGTTTAGGGTTAATTTAATGGTGAGGGTTAATTTAATTAATTTAATAAAGTTAGCTTAAGGTGCAGTTGCAGGTAAAGGGGAATGTAAATCCTGGGGGCAGTGATTATTAATGTACTTATTTATAACAGTATGGTGATATTATCTGACTGATTCGAATTCCAATGAAGGCAGAGAGTCGTTCAAAGATCCGGATCTTACAATGATCCGAATCTTACAGTGATCCGGATCACTGTAAGATCCGGATCACTGTAAGATCCGGATCATTGTAAGATCCGAATCTTTGAACGACTCTCTGTCTTCATTGACATCACTGGAGTAGGCAGGGGGGAGGATTCATTGAGTAATGAAAGGGGCGGGGCCAATCGTTAGTGTGCCTGCACGGAGTTACTGGAAAACAGTCACACTGAGTGATCCGAAGATTCGGATCATGAATCGGATCATTTCAGTGAACGAGATGATATGATTCACTTTAATGATCCGAACTTCCCATCACTAATGGGGCTGTCTCAGACTTCAGAGCTGTATTGTGCAAACTGTTAACCAGGTGGTCCAACCCTCTCTCTAAAACATGCTTTATGTGGTTTATGTTAAAAGGTGGGAAACTGGATATAGCCAACCAGCCTGATAGATACGGATCGATCTCCCAATGTGGAGTAGGTTTTATTACGCTTGCCTTAAGTTGCCTTAAAAGGGACAGTGTGCCCAAATGTTTAGTTCTGCTATGGAGAAATAAAACCTTAATATTTGATCTGAAACTACCCTGTGGACAGGGGCGTACCTAGAGTATTTGGCACCTGGGGCAGATCCTGTATGTGGCACCCCTCACATACACATGCATAGCTTCTATCGTTATATACTGGCGCAGACATTGAAGGTGGTACAGCATTACTGTTATCATTAAATACTGAGGCAGACATTGACGGTGGTAACGCATAACACCTATCACTATATACTGAGGCAGACATTGACGGGGCTACAGCATAACACCTATCACTATATACTGAGGCAGACAATGACGGTGGTACAGCATAACACTTATCACTATATACTGAGGCAGACATTGACAGTGGTACAGCGTAATCCCTATCACTATACATTGAGCCAGACATTGACAATAGTGCAGCATAACCCCTATCACTTTATACTAAGCCAAACATTGATGTGGTGTAGGCCTACCACTTCAGTGTCTGGCTTAGTAGGGATGCACCGGAATTAAAATTCAGCATTTACTTGGCCGAAAATAATTATATATATATATATATGATTAACAGCAATCACACTCATATCATGCCTAGCAATACCCAGATTCCAGCATGTACTAGCTGACTTGGCATGATAGGAGTGTGATTCCTAATAGCCCATGTGCTGGTTGCCTGGGCATGAGTCAACTTTGTCCCCAAACAGCCCGGCCTGTGCCATCTTGGTCCTCAAGGCTCAAATCTTTGCCTTTCCATAAATCAATTATGCATCTATACTTACTACCATCTTTCTCACTATCTACCTTTTCTACCCCTTCTCACTATCTACCCCTCTCCCTCCCTTCTCACTATCTACCCCCTCCCCCTTTCTTCTCAATATCTACCCCCTCTCCCTTTCTTCTTACTCTCTACCCCCTCTCCCTCCCTTCTCACTATCTACCCCCCCGCTCCCTCCCTTCTCACTATCTACCCCCTGCTCCCTCCCTTCTAACTATCTACCCCCCCCGCTCCCTCCCTTCTCACTATCTACCCACCTCTCCCTCTCTTCTCACTATCTACTCCCTTTCCCTCCCTTCTCACTATCAACCTGGGGCGGACCGAACCCGCCCCCGCTAGGTACACTACTGCCTGTGAACTATTGTCTGACCTTAGCTACAGGCTGTCCTGCCACCTTTGTTTGCAGAACGATACGACCACAGATCTAAAAAGAACACTAGAGATGAATATCAGGAATTCATTTTTCTTTCACACATGGCAGGTTTTTTTTAATGAAGTTGCTTTATCAATGCATCGCTACATTTTTTTAAATAGCATTTTTGTTTGTCTTCTTCTCTGGGTTTGGGGGCATTTTATAAATGTTGTTTTTGGTTTCTTTCCTTCCCTCGGTTTGGGGCTACTTTTTCACATGTGTTTCAGTGTCTTAGAACCAACTAGCATGCAAATAACTAACAGCTTAGTGAAAGAACTAGGGGTTAGCAGATAGTGTAAGGGGTAATGTAGGTGTTAGTGGATAATGATAGGTACGGTTAGCTGTTAAGTGTTACAGTACTGTATAGTGTTAGTAAAAGGGATGATGATCAGATTAAATCACTGGCTATTAATTGTAAAACTGATCAATAATTAATGACCAGAAAGGTCATTAATCAGTAGTCACATAGCACTCTCTCCCTAGGGCAGGGCCATCCTGTAAGGATGGGTAGGTAGTGGAGTCTGGTAAGAAGGATAACATACGGCCAAAATGCTGAATAGGGACAGATCCACTAACTGGAGCGTAGGTCAGTACACAAAGCTGGGTTCAGGGGTAATAGAGAAACAGCAAAGTCCGTAATTCAATATCCAGGTTCGGTACACAGGAATACAGGGAAGCCGTTTAGTAGCCAAGGTCACTATTGGAGAAGGCAGCAGAGTCACAGGAATAGCCAGGTTCGGTACACAGGAATTCAGGATAACAGGAACACAAAGGTAAGTAGCTCAACGTGGCACAATAACTGAGCAATAACTAAACTTGCCGCTCGGAGGATGTTCCGCCCCTGGGCGTGACGTCAACCGAGCATGTATTCTGCCGTCTCTGTCTGGAGACGAATGAAGTTGGTAGGGGGCGCGCGGATGCACGCTTAGAAGCAGTCTGGCTAGAGGTGGAGGAAGATGCTGGAGGTGCGACGCGGGATCCAGTACTCGGGTGAGTTACTACGTGGCGGTCCGGTACACGGACCCTGACACATCATTGACAAAATGATCATATCACTCCTGTTGGCCAGTTTGAACTGCAGCAGATCCTTAACTGACATTAGCTGACCTGCAACCGAGTAGCTCCGCTGTAGAGATCTTCCTTGCCGCTGAAGGCTCAATTGCCCAAGGGAAAAGAGTCTACCCAAAAATCCACCAGTGTCCCCCTCCAAAACTTAAACATACCCCTATGTGTCCTCAGCCTCAGGGAGTTACCGTGACATTTCTGCCCCTTTGCAAGGAGACTAACACAGGCTGAAACCCCAGAAGGGTTAACTCGCCGCTGGAGAGAAGTGCCGATTGCCCCTTCTCCCTGGAGTTCATTCCGCCACTGTGGAGTGATGCTGCCTGTACGCCTTCCCTGGTGCTCCTGCTGGGGAGATAGGCCGGTTGGGCAATCTCTCAGGCACTCACTCAGCCGATGGGGAGTGATGTCGCCTACAATCCCTCCCGGCTGCTGCTGCTGTGGAGGTGGGCCAGCAGCACCGTTTCTCGGGACCTCAGTGAGCCGCTGGGGAGTGATGCCACCTGCATCCCCTCCCTGGTGCTGCTGCTGCTGGAGAAATGGGCCAAGGAACTCCCAAACAGCCTCTGGATTACCGTGACAATATTTGTTCTGAGTCTAGAAATACCCAATGTATAAATAAATACATTTATAAATACAATTATAAATAATTGCTATTGCTGTTTCAAAACCATTTTTTTTTTAAATCTGATCATCCTAACCCCATATTTTGGATATTTGGAGGCCAATTCAATTTACCCCTTTAACGCTTTCCATGCACCGATTCTATTGCCAGCATTTGTCAAAGTTTGTGGTAGTAATTGTTTTGTGTAGTTCTTTTTTCACACACCTTGTACTTCAAATATGACCTTACAGTTCCTGGTATATGTCATTTCAAAGCAACACCCCAATATGTGTTTAGCAACATATCCTGAGTACAGTGATACCACCCATGCATGGGTTTGTAGGGCTGTTTTTTGAGTTTTGACATCTGGTGAGCCTGTCCCTATGTCCTATTTGGGACATCTTTGAAGCCAGTCAATTAAATTTACCCCATAAAAGCATATATTTTTGAAAAGTAGACACTGCAGGGTATTTCAAGTGCTTCTATTTTTACTCTTTCCATGCACTAATTCTACCTCCGACCATTGTCAAAGTTTGTGGTAGTCACTTTTTTGTTTGCTTGACACACATTGTACTTTAGCTATGAATTTATAGCTCTTTGTGTATGTCACAAATGCCAAGCTTATCCAGACCAAATGAGAAACCCACCTCCTTTTCAATCTTTATAAAGTTGCATTACCTTGTTACACAGGTCTTTTGACAGTTCTTTTCTGCTCAGTGCATCCACGTGAGAGCTAAGAAACTTGTTGACTATTTATACCCAGATACTAATTGCAATTTAAAAAGCCACATGTGTGAGAAATCTTTAATTGCCATTTTAACCTGTGTGTGGGTCACCTTGTGTGTCTGTAAAAAGGCCAAACATTCGAGGGTATGAAAGCTTTTGATCAGGGCCATTTGGGTGATATGTTATCATTATGATTTAAAGAGGAGCAAAAACAAATGTGATAATAAATGGCTTCATATGATCACTAACCTTAAATAAAATACCGTATTTGCTCGATTATAAGACGAGGTTTTTTTCAGAGGAAATGCTCTGAAAAATACCCCTCGTCTTCTAATCGGGGTCGTCTTCTAATCAGACCTCAAATAGAGGTCTGATTATGAGACTAAGATCCAGATCCCCCGCACCGCTGCAGGGGACCTGGATCCTCCTGTCTCCCCCCCCCACACACACTTACCGGTGCATCCTGCTGTATTGCCGGGGCAGCGGGTTGACGTCTACGCGATCCACGTAGACAACGTCCGCTGCAGCCGGAAGGAGGTGGGGCTAGCAGGGGGGGTTGTCTGCATCCGTCGCGCATACCTTCCCCGACTGTCAGAGATCAGGAACCCTGATCTCTGACAGCCGGGGAAGGTATACGCGACGGACGCAGACAAACCCCCGCTGCCAACTCCACCTCCTTCCGGCTGCAGCGGAAGGAGACGTCAACCCGCTGCCCCGGCAATACAGCAGGAAATTGGAAGCACCGGTAAGTAAGTAAGTGTGTGTGTGTGTGTGTTAAATGGGGGCATAGGGCATTTCTGGGGGCATGCCACTCTGGCACTTAGGGGGTTAAAAGGCATATTATGGGGCAGAGTGGCATATAGGGAGGTATAAGGCATTTCAGGAGGCAGAGTGGCGTTAAGGGGGCATTTAATAGAGCACTCTGCCTCCTGAAATGCCTTATACCTCCCTATATGCCACTCTGCCTCATAATATGCCTTTTAACCCCTGTAAATGCCAGAGTGGCATATAGGGGTATAAGGCATTTCTGGAGGGCAGAGTGCTCTATACAATGCCTTTTAACTCCCTTAATGCCACTCTGCCTCCTGGAATGCCTTATACCTCCCTATATGCCACTCTGCCCCATAATACGCATTTTAACCCCCTAAATGCCAGAATGGGATATAGGGGTATAAAGCATTTCTGGAAGCAGAGCGGCACATAGGGGGTCAAAAGGCATACCATGGGGCACAGTGGCATATAGAGGGTTAAAAGGCATATCATGGGCCACAGTGCCATATTGGTGTGGCAAGCCTGGGGGCAGATGTGCGTAACTGGGGGACAGGTTGGAAAATACAAGGAAATAAAAACAAAAAAAATATTTTTCTCAATCATAGCTTTTATTAAAAAAAAAATAGTTTACATGAATTAACATTTACTGGTAAAACTTTTTTCCTTTAGGGTCGTCTTATATTCAGGCTTTTTCTTTTTTTCCTAAGTTAATATTCAGATTTTGGGGGGTCGTCTTATAATCAGGGTAGTCTTATAATCGAGCAAATACGGTACATTTTTTTTGCATGCTCAGTCATAATTTCAAAATCAAACATTTCATAATTTGTCCCAGGGTATGCAAACTTTTGAGCACAACTGTATATATACATATATTGTAACTGAAGTTAATGGGTCACATTCTGTTTTTACATCAGTAAAGAGTTACGCAGTAGCAGCATCATTCTTTTGTATACAGTAGCTCTGCATACACGTGCCAGGATAAATAGCATACATGCTGGCTATTCAGTGGGAGAATTTCCTGTGTGGGAGGATTGACTCACAGCTACAGCTGTGCAAAGCTGGATATTTCTTATACTCTACACAACTATTAAAATGCAATAACAATACCATTACTGCTGTGTCAAACAAAGCAAGAATTATGAATTACAGGTTGGTATATTTCCCTGTGTGAAAAATCGACCAAGTGGACAGAAAAAAAGCATTGCATGTACTGGTGATTTGTTTTTGAAAATGTTAAATAATAAAAGCGGAAAGCTGAATTCTACTTACCTTATATCCCTTGTGTCACGGTAACACCCTGATGTTGAGGACACATGGGGGTAGATTTGAGTTTGGGAGGGGGATACTGATGGATTTCAGGGGAGACTCCCTGCCCTGCTCCACGCTTTGATATGGAGCTGATTTTGTTAGTGCAGGGCCGGAATGGCCCACCGGGATACCGGGAAATTTCCCGGTGGGTCGGTCGGTCCGTGGGTGCGGGCGGTCGGCAGACCAACACTCTAAACAGCCACTAAGCGGCTGTGAGCGCGGTTGAAAGCGGCCGTCGGGCCGCCTTCTTCGGCCGCCGGTGCCTACTAAAGTTAAAGGGGCTGGCGTGCACGTGCCACCCAATGGCCGTACCTCAGCACTTTGTCCCACGTCTTAAAAGGGGTGGGACGAAGAGCTGAGGCACGACCATTAGGCGGCACGGTGCGTGCACGCCAGCCCCTTTAATTTCATGAATGCCGGCCTCCACTCGCTGCCCTCACCGGACACCAGGGAGTCAGAAGCAGTGGTAAGTCGGGGGGGGGTATATGGGGAGGCATAAGTCTTTTCTGGAGGCAGAGTGCCCCATGATATTGCTTTTAACCCCCTTTATAAGGTATAAGGCATTTCTGGAGGCAGAGTGGCATATAGGGGGTATTAGGCATTTCTAGAGGCAGAGTGGAATATAGGGGGTTAAAAGGCATATCATGGGGCAGAGTGGTATATAGGAGGGTATAAGGCATATCAGGGAGCCAGAGTGGCATAAATAGGAGCATAAGGCTTTTCTGGAGGCAGAATGTCCCATGATATGCCTTTTAACCCCCTATATGCCACGCTGCCTCTAGAAATGCCTTTTAACCCCCTATATGCCACTCTGCCTCCAGAAATGCCTATATGCCACTCTGTCCCATGATATGCCTTTTAATCCCCTATATGCCAGAGTAGCATATAGGGGGTATAAGGCATTTCTGGAGGCAGAGTGACATATAGGGGGTATAAGGCATTTCTGGAGGCAGAGTGGCATATAGGGGGTATAAGGCATTTCTGGAGGCAGAGTGGCATATATGGGTTAAAAGGCATATCATGGGGCAGAGTGGAATATAGGTGGTATAAGGCATTTCTGGGGGCAGAGTGGCAAGCCTGGGGGGCAGATGTGCATAGCAGGTTGGGAAATAAAAGGAAATAAAAACAAAAATTTCTCAATCATAGCTTTTTATTAAATATGAAAAAATAGTTTACATGAATTAATAAAGAAATAAAAGTTTGTTACAAGAATATTGTGAAGAATAATATCTTTTGTTCCGCTGAATAAAATGGAACTTTTTCATCTAAAAATTTAGCAGTAGCAAATGTTTTGATTCCATTATGTCTAATGTATTTCATTTATTAGGGCTTTTTAACACTTTTGCTTTCTGGCATTTTAATGTAAATAATGTGATAAAAAGAGCTCGAGATAAACTATATAGGGCTGGTCTCCAAATGTTTCCAGGGCTGCTTTTCATTCCCAGTCCGGGAATGGGAAACCTCATTTGGTCTGCCCTAACCAGACTCCCATTCACTAGCCGGCTATGGGGCTCTACATGGCCAAAAACACTTGATGCGCCTGACTGGGATCTAGCCACAAATCCATAGAACTGTGCGGGTAGGAATCATGGAGATGCCCTCCGATAATTTTAACTGCGTCGCTATGGGCACCTGTTGTCCCACCACGTCGCTCTTTTGGGGTTACACTATGCTCGTGGTGGGCAACACTCGGTGGTGGTTACGGAGAGGGAGCTTATTTGAGAACCCTGGTTTTGTTACCAATCTTTAGGGCCTAGGTTCACCCAGCCACGGCTATGGAACTCTGGCTACCACGTGGACTATTCCAAGGGAGATTTCCGCCTCTGTTGTTCAGGTTCCCGAGGTCAGATCAAGTCACTTTTCGGACCATATCATCCTCGGACCCTGAGCTCTCCATTGGTAACCCAGGATTGACGCTGCTCCCTTTGAGATCACCACAAAATAGTGACTTTTCGTCGGGAGGGCATTGCTGGCCATAGAACTGTATCTGTTCTGTCTTCTAAATCAGGAATGAGACCTATGAGACCAAGAATGTGGTTTATGTACTGAAATATGGATGTAAAAATAGTACGTGAACAACCATGAAAATACAAAAAACGTATAGGTATACATATTCAGCTTTTAAGATAAAGTCAGAAAAACATTCAGTGCCTCTACATTGCAATAAATGCCCCTTGTTCAATTGGAGCAGTTACAAATGATGTCCGTGGAGCTATATGGTATGGAGGCTCTCCCCTTCAACAGCTGGTCTGTGCCATCATTGCCCCTGCACAAAAGGTCTGTGCCTTTTTTGTCCCTTGCCCCCCCCTTGAACATATGAAAAACACACTTACACACTTACTCATACTTACTAACACACTCCATCTCACCCCACTTACAGAATTACATATCCATGCTCACACACACATATTCACTATTACACATCCATGGTCATAAACATACACAATTACATATCCACGCTGAAACACACACAAGTACACATATACACATACATATACTGTATTTGCTCGAATATAAGATGACCCCCTAAAATTTTAATATTAATTTAGGGGGAAAAAAACTGAATATAAGACTACACTAAAGGAAATTTTTTTTACTAGTAAATATTAATTCACATGTAAACTATTTGTTCATATTTACTAAAAACTATGCTTGAGAAAAATGCATATTTTATTTGTATTTCCTTGTATTTGCCAATGTGCCCCCCCATATATACTTTATACCCCCTATAGGCCACTCTGCCCTCCAGATATGTCTTATACCCGCCTATATGCCACTCTGCTCCCCCAGACCTGTCCCCTGTGCTCCAGACTCCCTGATGGGGCACCCAGTGGACGTCTGCACTTCCGTTGGGGCTTCCACTTTATTAGGTACACCATGCTAGTATTGGGTTGGACCCCATTTTGCCTTCAGAACTGCCTTCATTCTTCATGGCATACTTTCTACAAGGTGCTGGAAACATTCCTCAGAGGATTTGGTCCATATGGACATTTGTCGGCTGCACATCCATAATGCAAATCTCCCGTTCCACCTCATCCAAAAGGTGCTCTATTGGATTGAGATCTGGTGACGGTGGAGGCCATTGGAATACAGTGAACTCATTGTCATGTTCAATAAACCAGTTTGAGATGATGTGAGCTTTGTGATATGGTGCATTATCCTGCTGGACGTGGCCATCAGATGATAGGTACACTGTGATTATAAAGGGATGGACATAGTCAGCAACAATACTCAGGTAGGCTGTTGTGTTGAGCGATGCTCAATTGGTACTAAGAGGCCTAAAGTATGCCAAGAAAATGTCCCCCACACCATTACACCACCAACAGCCTGAACCATTGACACAAGGCAGGATGGATCCATGTTTTCATGTTATTTACCCTGCCAAAGTCTGACCCTGCCATCTGAATGTCACAGCTGGAATTGAGACTCATCAGACCAGGCAACATTCTTCCAGTCTCTAGTTTTCCATTTTTGTTGAGCCTGTGCAAATTGAAGCCCCAGTTTCCTGTTATTAGCTCACAGCTGTGAGTCTTCTGCTCCTGTAGCCCATCTGCTTTAAACTTCGACATGTTGTGCATTCAGTGATGGTATTCCGCATACCTTGGTTGCAACGAGTGGTTATTTGAGTTACTGTTGCCTTTCCGTCATCTTAAATCAGTCTGCCCATTCTCCTCTGACCTCTGACATTAACAAGACATTTTTGTCCACACAACTGCCGCTCACTGGATATTTTCTCTTTTTCGGATTATTCTCTGTAAACCCTAGAGATGGTTGTTCGTGAAAATCCCAGTAGATCTGTAGTTTCTGAAATACTCAGACCAGCCCACCTGGAACCAACAACCATGCCACATTCAAAGTCACTTAAATGCCTTTTCTTCCCCATTCTGATGCTCGGTTTGAACTTGTCTTGAAGTTGTCTTGACCAGGTCTACATGCCTAAATGCACTGAGTTGTTGCCATGTGATTGGCCGATTATCTATATGTGTTAAATAATTGAACAGGTGTACCTAATAAAGTGGTCAGAGAGTACCACCCTGTCTTAACTACCAAGGTGGGTTTTAAGCTTCACTTTCTGCCCTTGTTTCTTTTAAAGTCTGTTTTTATAAATGCAGGTGCTGTGATGTGTCCAGGCCTAGGCATACCTTTAGTATTTCTCATGTTTTGTTTTTATTTTACCACTGGCCCTATTCTTTTGTTTCTTTTTCTTACCTCCATCTTTGCTCTTACTGAAGGCATAAGGTTTCTCTGACCCTATTGTCCCCATAATTCTGTCTTTTTTTTCCTTCACTTGTCATGAATATTTCACCTTTCCATAGCTTCAACCATGTGTTTCTGTAGCTAACTGGCTTGATGTGAGAACACCAGGCAGGTGGTACAGTACAAACAGTGTGGTTTATTCACTAAAAAGTGTTTGCAGAAGAGTTGGCAGAATATTAACACAAGAGTCAATGGGCGTGTACAACTTTCAAGCTTATTGAGTTGCATTGTACAGGGTAGCCGCATTTTTCCTGCACAAAAGCTCACCAACATTTTCTCTTCATAATTTCAGACCTGAATCAGTCCTTGGTCCTACGTCCGCTTGTATGCCTATCCCGTGTGTATTTAAATTCCCTCACTTTTTTTTAGCCCTTTACCACTTCTGCTGGGGGGCTGTTCAATTTTTCTACCACTCTAGAAGTAAAACTATTTACACTGCATCCTTGCCTCTGACCCTTAAGTTTCATTTGAAACAAACATCCCTCCTGTAATTTGTTAAATGCCTTATCAAGATCCTGCAAGAAATCTTCAAATGAAGAGATTATAATATATAAAAATGAATCCATGTGGACATGGAGCCTGTGTAAGTTTTCCGGCGTTCACGTCAGCAGCTGTTACAGGAGATCGGGCTGACAGGGGAGAGTCCAGGCTGACAGCCTGATCTCCCGTGTTGCGGCAGGGATGTGTCCCTGCCACTACAAGATGGTCAGGATGTACCGGTACATCCATAGGGGACTGAAGGGGTTAAAGATGTCCTCCCCAGTAACATTTTGTTTTTTCTCCATTATGGTCATCTTATGTCATGTTTTGAGTGCTGCCAATTTGGATGACTGGGTGTCCCATGTTATAGATACTTCTGTAGTTGGCAAAATATTAGGTGTTGGAAGACACTTATCTGTTGGGGTCTACAAGATAGATTTTGTCTTTACATTACATTTATTAATATAGTGGTGGCAGATTCCATAAGTGTCTCTCTTTGTGCCATGCCAAGGGCTTAAATAGCCTGAAGAGGCTGGCTGTGGGATGGATAATGGGCTGGTCAAAAAGAGTATCGGTGGTATCTCTGAGAGGCTGTTAATTAGCCTTCAGCTAAGTAACTCTGGTAGTAAGCAGAACAGCCAGACCATACAAGTCTTATCATCTTGACAGGGAGGTCTGGAGAGGACATGTGTGTGTCAGTGGGGCTACCATAAGAGCCAAGGAGGATACAAAACCGTAGGGGCACCTTCTTCCACATGAGTAGCTAAAGAGCTTCACTTCAATAATATCTTGTTTTCTAAAAGAAAATGGAATAGAACAGTGTACTAGCTCAGGCTGCTGGCATGGTACCAATGACTTTTGTAAGTTTATAACCCAGCCATGCTCCTGCAGTTTTCTTAACATCAGGATGACCTGTCATCGTAAAGCACAAAGTGAAAGGGCCATCACCAGCCAATCATCAAGATATGGTCAATGGAAACTCCCTGTTGCCTCAAGTGAACCACTACAATAACCATAACTTTCCCAAATACCCTTGGGGCTACTGATAGGCCGAACGGTAGAGCCTGAAATGTGAACTCCCAAAGGAGGTTAAGAATGACACTCTGAGGAATCTTTGAGCCGTATGAATGAGAATGTGAAGGTTAACATACATAAGGTCTATAAGACCATGAAAAACTCAACCCAGGGTTTCCAGCTTGAACATTGTCCTGCAAATAAATTTGTTGACAAAATGTAGCTCCCCATTTAGACGTATCTTCCCTGAGGCATTGGGGACCATAAACACACAAGAATAAGTTCCCATCTTTAGTGCCAGTTGCATACCATGAGCTTCAAAAGGGAACTTATTGCTTTTGAGAAGGGACATACTAAAACGAATTACAAAATGGAATGCCCATAGACTTTAATGGGGAGGAATGCCCATAGACTATAATGGGGAGGAATGCCCATAGACTATAATGGAAGGGAAAAGAATAATTGATTTTGAAATAAAAGCTTAAGAAATAGCATTTAGATCTTTGGCACACATACTCCCCTAGCACACACATGTGATCTAAAACTCAGATTACGTTGGATTATAGCTGTTTTCTATGGGATGACAGGTGAATGACAGTATTGATGGAATGCCCATAGGATATAATGGGAGAAAAATCAAACCTTTTTTTCAGACAAAACCCTCTGAAATATCATATAGATCTTTGGCACATATACTCCTCTAGTACAGAGACAGGATCTAAACCTCATATTAAGTGGGATTATAGCGGTTTTCTATGGAATGACAGGTGAATGACAGTATTGATGGAATGCCCATAGGATATAATGGGGGAAAAATCAAACGTGTTTTTCAGACAAAACCCTCTGAAATATCATATAGATCTTTGGCACACATACTCCTCTAGTACAGAGACAGGATCTAAAACACATATTAAGTGGAATTATAGCTGTTTTCTATGGAATGACAGGTGAATGACAGTTTGGGGTGAATGCCCATAGGATATAATGGGAGAAAAATTAAACTTGTTTTTAGAGAAAACCCTCTGACATATCATATAGATCTTTGTCATGTATACTCCCCTAGTACAGTTATAGGTTCCAAACCTCATATTAAGTGGAATTATAGCTGTTTTCTATGGAATGACAGGTGAATGACAGTATTGATAGAATGCCCATAGGATATAATGGGAGAAAAATCAAACCTGTTTTTCAGACAAAACCCTCAGACATATCATATAGATCTTTGGCACATATACTCCTCTAGTACAGAGACAGGATCTAAAACTCATATTATGTGGGATTATAGCTGTTTTCTATGGAATGACAGGTGAATGGCAGTATTGATGGAATGCCCATAGGATATAATGGGAGAAAAATCAAACCTGTTTTTCAGACAAAACCCTCTGAAATATCATATCGATCTTTGGCACACATACTCCTCTAGTACAGAGACAGGATCTAAAACTCATATTATGTGGGATTACAGCCGTTTTCTATGGAATGACAGGTGAATGACAGTTTGGAGTGAATGCCTATAGGATATAATGGGATAAAAATTAAACTTGTTTTTTAGAGAAAACCCTCTGACATATCATATAGATCTTTGTCATGTATACTCCCCTAGTACAGTTATAGGTTCCAAACCTCATATTAAGTGGAATTATAGCTGTTTTCTATGGAATGACAGGTGAATGACAGTTTGGGGTGAATGCCCATAGGATATAATGGGAGAAAAATTAAACTTGTTTTTAGAGAAAACCCTCTGACATATCATATAGATCTTTGTCATGTATACTCCCCTAGTACAGTTATAGGTTCCAAACCTCATATTAAGTGGAATTATAGCTGTTTTCTATGGAATGACAGGTGAATGACAGTATTGATAGAATGCCCATAGGATATAATGGGAGAAAAATCAAACCTGTTTTTCAGACAAAACCCTCAGACATATCATATAGATCTTTGGCACATATACTCCTCTAGTACAGAGACAGGATCTAAAACTCATATTATGTGGGATTATAGCTGTTTTCTATGGAATGACAGGTGAATGGCAGTATTGATGGAATGCCCATAGGATATAATGGGAGAAAAATCAAACCTGTTTTTCAGACAAAACCCTCTGAAATATCATATCGATCTTTGGCACACATACTCCTCTAGTACAGAGACAGGATCTAAAACTCATATTATGTGGGATTACAGCCGTTTTCTATGGAATGACAGGTGAATGACAGTTTGGAGTGAATGCCCATAGGATATAATGGGATAAAAATTAAACTTGTTTTTTAGAGAAAACCCTCTGACATATCATATAGATCTTTGTCATGTATACTCCTCTAGTACAGTTATAGGTTCCAAAACTCATATTAAGTGGGTTTATAGCTGTTTTCTATGGAATGACAGGTGAATGACAGTATTGATGGAATGCCCATAGGATATAATGGGAGAAAAATCAAACCTGTTTTTCAGACAAAACCCTCTGAAATATCATATCGATCTTTGGCACATATACTCTCCTAGTACAGAGACAGGATCTAAACCTCATATTAAGTGGAATTATAGCTGTTTTCTATGGAATGACAAGTAATGGCAGTATTGATGGAATGCCCATAGGATATAATGGGAGAAAAATCAAACCTGTTTTTCAGACAAAACCCTCTGAAATATCATATAGATCTTTGTCATGTATACTCCCCTAGTACAGAGACAGGATCTAAAACTCATATTAAGTGGAATTATAGCTGTTTTCTATGGAATGACAGGTGAATGACAGTTTGGAGTGAATGCCCATAGGCTATAATGGAAGAAAAATTAAACTTGTTTTTTTAGAGAAAACCCTCTGACATATCATATAGATCTATGTCATGTATACTCCTCTAGTACAGGTATAGGTTCTAAACCTCATATTAAGTGGAATTATAGCTGTGTTCTATGGAATGACAGGTGAATGGCAGTATTGATGGAATGCCCATAGGATATAATGGGAGAAAAATCAAACCTGTTTTTCAGACAAAACCCTCTGAAATATCATATAGATCTTTGGCACACATACTCCTCTAGTACAGAGACAGGATATAAAACACATATTAAGTGGAATTATAGCTGTTTTCTATGGAATGACAGGTGAATGACAGTTTGGAGTGAATGCCCATAGGATATAATGGGAGAAAAATTAAACTTGTTTTTAGAGAAAACCCTCTGACATATCATATAGATCTTTGTCATGTATACTCCCCTAGTACAGAGACAGGATCTAAAACTCATATTATGTGGGATTATAGCTGTTTTCTATGGAATGACAGGTGAATGACGGTATTGATGGAATGCCCATAGGATATAATGGGAGAAAAATCAAACTTGTTTTTTAGAGAAAACCCTCTGACATATCATATAGATCTTTGTCATGTATACTCCCCTAGTACAGTTATAGGTTCCAAACCTCATATTAAGTGGAATTATAGCTGTTTTCTATGGAATGACAGGTGAATGACAGTATTGATGGAATGCCCATAGGATATAATGGGAGAAAAATCAAACCTGTTTTTCAGACAAAACCCTCTGAAATATCATATAGATCTTTGGCACACATACTCCTCTAGTACAGAGACAGGATCTAAAACTCATATTATGTGGAATTATAGCTGTTTTCTATGGAATGACAGGTGAATGACGGTATTGATGGAATGCCCATAGGATATAATGGGAGAAAAATCAAAGCTGTTTTTCAGACAAAACCCTCAGACATATCATATAGATCTTTGGCACATATACTCCCCTAGTACAGTAATAGGTTCCAAACCTCATATTAAGTGGAATTATAGCTGTTTTCTATGGAATGACAGGTGAATGACAGTATTGATGGAATGCCCATAGGATATAATGGGAGAAAAATGTAACTTGTTTTTTAGAGAAAACCCTCTGACATATCATATAGGTCTTTGTCATGTATACTGCCCTAGTACAGTTATAGGTTCCAAACCTCATATTAAGTGGAATTATAGCTGTTTTCTATGGAATGACAGGTGAATGACAGTATTGATGGAATGCCCATAGGATATAATGGGAGAAAAATCAAACCTGTTTTTCAGACAAAACCCTCTGAAATATCATATCGATCTTTGGCACATATACTCCCCTAGTACAGAGACAGGATCTAAACCTCATATTATGTGGGATTATAGCTGTTTTCTATGGAATGACAGGTGAATGACAGTTTTGAGGGAATGCCCATAGGATATAATGGGAGAAAAATCAAACTTGTTTTTTAGATAAAACCCTCTGACATATCATATAGGTCTTTGTCATGTATACTCCCCTAGTACAGTTATAGGTTCCAAACCTCATATTAAGTGGAATTATAGCTGTTTTCTATGGAATGACAGGTGAATGACAGTATTGATGGAATGCCCATAGGATATAATGGGAGAAAAATCAAACCTGTTTTTCAGACAAAACCCTCTGAAATATCATATAGATCTTTGGCACACATACTCCTCTAGTACAGAGACAGGATCTAAACCTCATATTAAGTGGAATTATAGCTGTTTTCTATGGAATGACAGGTGAATGACGGTATTGATGGAATGCCCATAGGATATAATGGGAGAAAAATTTAACTTGTTTTTTTAGAGAAAACCCTCTGACATATCATATAGATCTTTGTCATGTATACTCCCCTAGTACAGAGACAGGATCTAAAACTCATATTATGCGCGATTATAGCTGTTTTCTATGGAATGACAGGTGAATGACAGTTTTGAGGGAATGCCCATAGGATATAATGGGAGAAAAATCAAACTTGTTTTTTAGATAAAACCCTCTGACATATCATATAGGTCTTTGTCATGTATACTCCCCTAGTACAGTTATAGGTTCCAACCCTCATATTAAGTGGAATTATAGCTGTTTTCTATGGAATGACAGGTGAATGACAGTATTGATGGAATGCCCATAGGATATAATGGGAGAAAAATCAAACCTGTTTTTCAGACAAAACCCTCTGAAATATCATATAGATTTTTGGCACATATACTCCTCTAGTACAGAGACAGGATCTAAAACTCATATTATGTGGGATTATAGCTGTTTTCTATGGAATGACAGGTGAATGACAGTTTTGAGGGAATGCCCATAGGATATAATGGGAGAAAAATCAAACTTGTTTTTTAGAGAAAACCCTCTGGCATATCATATAGATCTTTGTCATGTATACTCCCCTAGTACAGTTATAAGTTCTAAACCTCATATTAAGTGGTATTATAGCTGTTTTCTATGGAATGACAGGTGAATGACAGTATTGATGGAATGCCCATAGGATATAATGGGAGAAAAATCAAACCTGTTTTTCAGACAAAACCCTCTGAAATATCATATAGATCTTTGGCACACATACTCCTCTAGTACAGAGACAGGATCTAAAACTCATATTATGTGGGATTATAGCTGTTTTCTATGGAATGACAGGTGAATGACAGTTTTGAGGCAATGCCCATAGGATATAATGGGAGAAAAAACAAACTTGTTTTTTTAGAGAAAACCCTCTGACATATCATATAGATCTTTGTCATGTATACTCCCCTGGTACAGTTATAGGTTCCAAACCTCATATTAAGTGGAATTATAGCTGTTTTCTATGGAATGACAGGTGAATGACAGTATTGATGGAATGCCCATAGGATATAATGGGAGGAAAATCAAACTTGTTTTTCAGAGAAATCCATCTGACATATCATATAGATTTTTGTCATTTTGAACACTGGTGACACTCTGGTGCTTAACTGCGCCAGGAAGGGCCAGCTCCCCAGTAGATCAAAATAAATAAAGGCTCCAGGCACTCAAGGGTTTCAGCTCAGGCAGATTTATTAAAGGAAGACAGCAACAACGTTTCAACCTTACAATGAGGTCTTTATCAAGTTGATAAAACTGTTATTTTGTTGAATTGAGTCCTCACACAAGTATGCCTTCCACTCTTCTCTGATAAAACATAAGTTTGCCAGTTGGTAACAAGCAGCTGCAATAGACAATAATATGTCACAATTTTATTTTGCTCTTTCTTTTTCCTTCATGGAATCTATGACCATCACCTCCCTGGTATTAAAAAGGATTACACCAAGGCACCAGTGCTGTCCGGAGCCCCAGGAATCCGTGTTAAAAGGAACCAACAAAATGTCTTTGTTTAAGGCGACATTTTCCCCCAAGAAGCTGTAGAAAATGTCTGCTCTTCCTCGCACCAAACTTTGGTAAATGTAGGTGGGCACATCAACATCTTTTGTGTAAGATTTCTCTGGCAGATGAAGTTGCTTATGGCTTCTTCAATAGCTTCATCACAAAGCCATTGTCCGGGATCCAGTGTTTTCAAAATCTGTTCTTTTACTGTTTCTAGCATCTGAATCTGTTGGTGGCAGGTTCCAGGGGGTTAAGTCATCCCATGCAACAAGTTCATTCATTTCATGCCCATCCTTCTTTGGCGTTGAGTGTTTAGGCAGTTGGCCCAAGGATTTGATGGAAATCAAACTCAATTATGGCTATATGACTTTGTGGCCAGTATAACTGAGCTGCAAAAGCAAATTCTGCATTTCTCACCACTAACTAAAGTAAACCATCTCATACTTACAGGCAATAGGAAGCAACTTCGAATAAAGTAAACATTGCCCTAGTAAATTAGATAAATGGTTTAAATGTTATAATGAGGCTTAAAGTGATATTTATTAATTAAAATAAACTGAGATAGTGGGTTCTATCCAATTATGTGAGATAAATCAGTTATTGTTTTTTTGACTAAATAGGTTGTATTTCCGTCTATGGTATTCAATGAGCTGAGATAGATTAATTTAAGCCTCTGAATAGAGCTGGATATTTCAATATGCTGATTTAGACATGTGTTAAGCTGGACCAAACTAGGCTTATTCGGCTGTTAAAACATTTCCAAATTAGCCCAGCATAATACATAATTAAATTGGTAAGATTTCTTTAAAGGATGTGATTAACCCCAGCGTCTATTTTACAATGCTTTCCAAAAAAACTACCAGATAAATTTCCATCTTTATTCATCTATAATTTCCTACCAACTCATTCAGTGCATCTCCACAAATTATATATTGAGTTTTTAGAGGACAAGTAGGATCTAATATACACAAACCATTTAATATTGAAAACAAATTCGAAAAAATACCATTCTTTTCACAGTTGCTTCTATTAAAAAATATACATAGCCAGTGTAAAGTAAGTAGAATAAAAAATCTAACTTTATTTAGGTATTTACCTTGATTTTGGAAACACCTCCTATGCCTGGTATTTATATTTATTTTGGTAGTTACTGGGCAAAATATGAAATCACTGTTTTCAAACATATATATATATATGTATATATATATTATAGTTTGGCCCCAAAAGTATAGAAAAAGCCATACTGCTGTATAAAGGTATTCAGTGCCCTTCACTAATATTGACACACTTTGTAAATATGAGCAAAAAATGCTGTGAAAATTTGTCTTGACGTATGTTTCCATTGATAGTTTACATTTTTTAGTACATCTGGGTGACTTGGAATAGGAAGTTGTTCAACCATGACTTCCTGTTTCACAGGGGTATAAATATTAGGTAACACATAGGCCAAATTCCCTATTGATCATAATGGGTAAAACCAAAAAATATGGCTGTGATGTGGGGCAAAAGATTGTTGAGCTTCACAAAATGGGAAATATTTTTATTAGTGATATTGTTGATGGAAAGGTATGTCTTTTTGCAGATGACAAAAGTTTGCAACAGGGTTTATGTTCCTGGAGGGATAAGCCAAATGGCAAATGATTTAGATAAACTGGAAAAATGGTCAGAGCTGTGGCATTGATAAATGCAAAGTAATGCACCAGTGCAAAACAACCCAAGGGCAGAGTATAGAATATTTGATACGGTCCTAACCTCAACGTGTGAGGAAAGGGATTTAGGGGTAATTATTTCATAGGATATGATTTAAGTTTTAAAATACTTAAAGGGAGTTTATTTAAAAGGAGAAACATCAGAAAATATTTCTTAACTGAAAGGGTGGTGACTTCATGGAAGAGCCTTCCATCAGAAGTGGTAGATGTTAATACAGAGAAGGTGTTTAAGAAAGCATAGGATAGGCATAAGGTTAAGATAGATATAAGATAAGGCCAGGTACTAAGGAAAGTTTTAAGATGTTGGGCAGACTGGATGAGGCGAATGGTTGTTATCTGCCGTCACTATATATATTCTATAAGTGGCTTTAAGAAAATGGCAAAAGCACTGAAAATGCCTACTTCCACCACCAATGTTCCATCTAATTTTTCTTAGTTGGCGTGCGCAGAAAATTTCTCTTGTGCATGAAGTTTCACAGAGCAAAAATTTTGTGCGCACAATATCCGCGCCACATAAAGTTTCAATAAAATTATTATTTTTTCTTTTTTTGGGAAAAACTGTTGTGCGCACAATTTTTGGACATGTGCGCTCTCTAAAAAAGCTATGTGCGCGCGCACAAGCGCACAGCTTAGAGGGAACACTGTCCACCACCAGCGAAATAATTAAGGAGTTCCAGTCAACTGGAAATGTTATGAATTAAGGAACCTGGAAGGAAGAGTATGTGTGTCTATATTGTCTCAAAGCACTGTGAAGAGGATGGTTCTAGTCGCAAAAAAATCTCCAAGGATCACAGCTGAAGAATTGCAGAAATAAATTGCGTCTTGGGGTCAGAAAATCTTCAAAACTACAATCCAACGTCACCTACATCACCACAAGTTGTTTGGAAGGTTTGAAGAAAAAAGTTTCTACTCTCATCCAAAAACAAACTCAACTGGCTTCAGTTCGCCGGACACTACTACAACTTCAGATAGGATCGGGTTCTATGGTCTTGTGAAACCAAAGAAGAGTTTTCTTGCCAATAAACACCAGTAGTGGGTTTGGCGCACACAGAGAGGTAGCCATATGGAAAAGGACCACATGCCCACAGTTAAATATGGTGGTAGCTTTTTTAATGCCATCGCTGTCCATTGATTTGAACTCCATAGACATGTGGACAGTCCACCAGCGTCGACCTTGAAATTTAAAAGATGGGGAGAGATTTTGTATGGAGGAATCTGAGATCCCTCGCCATGTATTCTCCAACCTCATCGGGCATTATAGAAGACTTAGAGCTGTTATCTTGGCAAAGGGAGGTAAGCACAAAGTATTAACTAAAAGGGTGCCGATAATTCTGCCACACATATATTTCATTTTTATTTATTTTTTTTTAAAAAAACCTGTGTTGTGTTTGCAATTGTTTGATATCCATGATAGCAGAGCATTTCTGTGTGTTATTTGAAGAAAAGATGAAAGGGTTAAACAATAAAGACAAATCTTCACAGCATTTTTAGCTCATTTTAAACCAAGGGTGCCTATGTTCGTGGAGGGCACTGTATACCTTTATACAGCAGTATAGCTTTTTCTGGCCACTTTTGTGGGTTAAATATTATATATATCCCAGTAACCCAGTTTAGCCCAGTAACTACCAAAATAAATACCAGCCATATGAGGTGTTTCCAAAATCAAGGCAAATACCTAAATACATTTTTTTTTCTTACTTTGCACTGGCTATGTATATTTTGTAATAGAATAAACTGTGAAAATTGATTTTTTCCTATTTTTAGAATTTTTTTTCATATTAAATAATGGTTTATGTATAAAATATATTTTTTTCAAATGAAGATCCTACTTGTCTTCTAAAAACACAATATATAATTTGTAGGGATGGACTGAGTTGGCAGGAAATCATAGTTGAATAAAGATGGAAATGTATCTGATATTTTTTTTGGAAAGCATTGTAAAAAAAAACAAAAAAAAAAAAAACCTGGTCATTAACGGGTTAATCATAGCCTTAAATAAATGTTACCAATTTAATTATGTATTATGCTGGGCTAATTTGGAAATGTTTTAACAGCCGAATAAGCCTAGTTTGGTCCAGCTTAACACATGTCTAAATCAGCATATTGAAATATCCAGCTCTATTCAGAGGCTTAAATTAATCTATCTCAGCTCATTGAATACCATAGACGGAAATACAACCTATTTAGTCAAAAAAACAATAACTGATTTATCTCACATAATTGGATAGAACCCACTATCTCAGTTTATTTTAATTAATAAATATCACTTTAAGCCTCATTATAACATTTAAACCATTTATCTAATTTACTAGGGCAATGTTTACTTTATTCGAAGTTGCTTCCTATTGCCTGTAAGTATGAGATGGTTTACTTTAGTTAGTGGTGAGAAATGCAGAATTTGCTTTTGCAGCTCAGTTATACTGGCCACAAAGTCATATAGCCATAATTGAGTTTGATTTCCATCAAATCCTTGGGCCAACTGCCTAAACACTCAACGCCAAAGAAGGATGGGCATGAAATGAATGAACTTGTTGCATGGGATGACTTAACCCCCTGGAACCTGCCACCAACAGATTCAGATGCTAGAAACAGTAAAAACAGATTTTGAAAACACTGGATCCCGGACAATGGCTTTGTGATGAAGCTATTGAAGAAGCCATAAGCAACTTCATCTGCCAGAGAAATCTTACACAAAAGATGTTGATGTGCCCACCTACATTTACCAAAGTTTGGTGCGAGGAAGAGCAGACATTTTCTACAGCTTCTTGGGGGAAAATGTCGCCTTAAACAAAGACATTTTGTTGGTTCCTTTTAACACGGATTCCTGGGGCTCCGGACAGCACTGGTGCCTTGGTGTAATCCTTTTTAATACCAGGGAGGTGATGGTCATAGATTCCATGAAGGAAAAAGAAAGAGCAAAATAAAATTGTGACATATTATTGTCTATTGCAGCTGCTTGTTACCAACTGGCAAACTTATGTTTTATCAGAGAAGAGTGGAAGGCATACTTGTGTGAGGACTCAATTCAACATAATAACAGTTTTATCAACTTGATAAAGACCTCATTGTAAGGTTGAAACGTTGTTGCTGTCTTCCTTTAATAAATCTGCCTGAGCTGAAACCCTTGAGTGCCTGGAGCCTTTATTTATTTTGATCTACTGGGGAGCTGGCCCTTCCTGGCGCAGTTAAGCACCAGAGTTCCTTTGGTGTGTGTGCAGATTCCTCATTCTGGTGACCAACATATTACAAGTGTCACCAGTGTTCAAAATGACAAAAATCTATATGATATGTCAGATGGATTTCTCTGAAAAACAAGTTTGTTTTTTCTCCCATTATATTCTATGGGCATTGCCTCAAAACTGTCATTCACCTGTCATTCCATAGAAAACAGCTATAATCCCACCTAATATGAGTTTTAGATCCTGTCTCTGTACTAGGGGAGTATATGTGCCAAAGATCTATATGATATTTCAGAGGGTTTTGTCTGAAAAACAGGTTTGATTTTTCTCCCATTATATCCTATGGGCATTCCATCAATACTGTCATTCACCTGTCATTCCATAGAAAACAGCTATAAACCCACTTAATATGAGTTTTAGATCATGTATCTGTACTAGGAGAGTATATGTGCCAAAGATCGATATGATATTTCAGAGGGTTTTGTCTGAAAAACAGGTTTGATTTTTCTCCCATTATATCCTATGGGCATTCCATCAATACTGTCATTCACCTGTCATTCCATAGAAAACAGCTATAATTCCACTTAATATGAGGTTTGGAACCTATAACTGTACTAGGGGAGTATACATGACAAAGATCTATATGATATGTCAGAGGGTTTTCTCTAAAAAAAACAAGTTTGATTTTTCTCCCATTATATCCTATGGGCATTCCATCAATCCTGTCATTCCATAGAAAACAGCTATAATTCCACATAATATGAGTTTTAGATCCTGTCTCTGTACTAGGGGAGTATATGTGCCAAAGATCTATATGATATTTCAGAGGGTTTTGTCTGAAAAACAGGTTTGATTTTTCTCCCATTATATCCTATGGGCATTCCATCAATACTGTCATTCACGTGTCATTCCATAGAAAACAGCTATAATCCCACATAATATGAGTTTTAGATCCTGTCTCTGTACTAGGGGAGTATATGTGCCAAAGATCTATATGATATGTCTGAGGGTTTTGTCTGAAAAACAGGTTTGATTTTTCTCCCATTATATCCTATGGGCATTCCATCAATACTGTCATTCACCTGTCATTCCATAGAACACAGCTATAATTCCACTTAATATGAGGTTTGGAACCTATAACTGTACTAGGGGAGTATACATGACAAAGATCTATATGATATGTCAGAGGGTTTTCTCTAAAAAACAAGTTAATTTTTTCACCCATTATATCCTATGGGCATTCCATCAATACTGTCATTCACCTGTCATTCCATAGAAAACAGCTATAATACCACTTAATATGAGGTTTAGAACTTATAACTGTACTAGGGGAGTATACATGACAAAGATCTATATGATATGCCAGAGGGTTTTCTCTAAAAAACAAGTTTGATTTTTCTCCCATTATATCCTATGGGCATTCCATCAATACTGTCATTCACCTGTCATTCCATAGAAAACAGCTATAATTCCACATAATATGAGTTTTAGATCCTGTCTCTGTACTAGGGGAGTATACATGACAAAGATCTATATGATATGTCAGAGGGTTTTCTCTAAAAAACAAGTTAAATTTTTCTCCCATTATATCCTATGGGCATTCCATCAATACTGTCATTCACCTGTCATTCCATAGAAAACAGCTATAATTCCACTTAATATGAGGTTTGGAACCTATAACTGTACTAGGGGAGTATACATGACAAAGATCTATATGATATGTCAGAGGGTTTTCTCTAAAAAACAAGTTACATTTTTCTCCCATTATATCCTATGGGCATTCCCTCAAAACTGTCATTCATCTGTCATTCCATAGAAAACAGCTATAATCCCACATAATATGAGTTTTAGATCCTGTCTCTGTACAAGGGGAGTATACATGACAAAGATCTATATGATATGTCAGAGGGTTTTCTCTAAAAAACAAGTTAAATTTTTCTCCTATTATATCCTATGGGCATTCCATCAATACTGTCTTTCACCTGTCATTCCATAGAAAACAGCTATAAACCCACTTAATGTGAGTTTTAGATCATGTATCTGTGCTAGAGGAGTATGTGTGCCAAAGATCTATATGACTTTTCAGAGGGTTTTGTCTTAAAAAAAGGTTTGATTTTTCTCCCATTATATCCTATGGGCATTCCATCAATACTGTCATTCACCTGTCATTCCATAGAAAACAGCTATAATCCAACGTAATCTGAGTTTTAGATCACGTGTGTGTGCTAGAGGAGTATGCGTGACAAAGATCTAAATGCTATTTCTTAAGCTTTTATTTCAAAATCAATTATTCTTTTCCCTTCCATTATAGTCTATGGGCATTCCTCCCCATTATAGTCTATGGGCATTCCTCCCCATTATAGTCTATGGGCATTCCATTTTGTCATTCGTTTTAGTATGTCCCTTTTGAGAACTCCATTAACATGAATTTCCAAAGCCTTTCTGTCAAACAGATCTCTTTGCACAAAAAAAATGATGGAAAGGTTTGGAAAGTACATTTATCCTGTATCCTTGATTGACAATGTCCAGGACTCATGGGTATGAGGTAATCCAGCACCAGGGCTCCAGAAAAAAACTCAGATGACCTTCCACCAGTAAGGACCTAGTGTCATGAACGAATAGAGGAGGACTTATCACCTCCTCTACCCCTGCCACGTGCTTTATGACCTGTGATGTAAGGCTTATATCTGCTTCATCTGGACACTCAATGTTTCTCTTGGTCACAAAACGATCAAAAGGAAATACTTCTGGCGGGATCCTGTATTCAATTGACAAAGGATAAACAGTAGCCAAGAAGGGTGCCAAAGGTCAGGATAAACGATAAACAAGCCAAAATTTCAATATTTTAGTTTGTCTCTCTTTTCGCTCTATTTCTCCTTTCTCTTTATCTTATCTCTCTTTTCTTGATATTTCTCCCTTTTGTCCGTATATCCCTCCCTTCTTCTGATTTTTCATTATCTCATCTCTCCGTTTCCTCTGTATTTCTCTTCTTTCTTTATCTCTTTTCCTCTTTATCACTGTCTTTCTCCTTTCTCTTTATCGCTCCCTTTGTCCCCATCTCTCCTGCTTTTCATTATCTCTCCCTTATTAATTATCTTTCTCGTTTCTTTCTACTTCTATTTCTACCTCCCCTCTCTCCCCATCACTTACCTTGCTGAAGTCCTGTGGTGGGTGAGCAAATCCTCGGTCTTGCGCCATCGCGGTTTGCACGGTTTCACTGCTGAGAACCTGGATATGATGTCATATTCTGGCACTCAGCTTCAATTGCTATAGGTAGTGCCTAAAGACTAGAAAAAAAACTGTTTCTTCTTCCTGATGATTTATAATTGAAAAAAGTTACTAGCCCTCCATCTAGGGCATCCATTGAGAAACCTTCTATAATAAATAGTGGTTTATCTAGAGATTTATTTAGAGGTCAACAATTTTATGAAAGGCAAGGTGATGTGGGATAACTCAGCTGGGTTTAACACTTTCCTAACAAAATATAAACTCAGAACCCTTAATCACAGTACTTTTTAATGTCCAAACACTTCCCACTGACTGGTTGTTCCCATAAAAACCCACAAAAAAGCTTCCTAAACGTTTCAGGGATGTTTTATGAGGTTAAAGTTAAAGAGATAGAAGACCTAAATGACAGAACTTGGAATGTTTATTTTGTTACCATACTAGAGAAAGCTATCATTGTTTTTTTGTCCTATCTAGAATGGCACCTTTAATACAAATGGGTATTTTAACATGTTAGTTTATGACCTCTTGGAGGAAAAAGTAAAGATACAGTGTAGCACATAGAGTGTGTGCTAATTCTGAAATTTCAGAGGGTATACAAATATAGGGTGAAATTGGGTTAAAAAACATGTGCAACATAGATAGTACTATTTATTAAGTAACCAGTGCTGGATTGATGCACAATAGAGCCCTAGACAAGGCACCATTTTGTGGCTCCCCTTCCAACTGCTTTACTTATGAATATCTGCTACACAACAAAACCTCAGCATTTAACCACTTCAGTCCTAGGCTGTGCTGGAGTCTTTAGCTAGCACTTTTAATTAATGGGACTGGCACCTGAAGTGTCCTACAGAATATGTTTGAGTGATTTGGCTGAGCTCCTAAACATAAAATAGCAATGTCAACAAAATATACGGTATATACCGTAAATGCTCTGAAAAATAACCATCGTCTTATATTCAAATAGAGGTCTGACTACAAGACTAAGATCCAGATCCCCTGCAGCGCTGCAGGGGACCTGGATCCTCCTCTCTGACAGCCGGTGGACGTCTGTGGGAATGCACGCAGACCTCCACCGGCTGCCCCACTAGACACCAAGGAATCTGAAGCACGGGCGACAAGTCTAGTGATGCACTGGTAAGTCGGAGGACGGTAAGTGTGGCATATGGGGGGGGTATAAGGGCTTTCTGGAGGCAGAGTGGCATATAGGTGGTTAAAAGGAATATCAGGGAGGCAGAGTGGCATATAGGGGTTAAAAGGAATATCAGGGAGGCTGAGTGACATATAGGGGTGTATAAGGCATATCTGGGGACAGAGTGGCATATAGGGGGTTAAAAGGAATATCAGGCAGGAGGAGTGGCATTTACCGGGGCAGGTTGGCAAATAAATCATAGTTTTTATTAAATATGAAAAAATAGTTTACATATCTATTATTTACTAGTAAAACTTTTTTCCTATAAGGTTGTCTTATATACAGGCTTTCTTTTTTTCTAAATTAATATTAAAATTTGGGGGGGGGGTCATCTTATAATCACGGTTGTCTTATAATCGAGCAAATACGGTACATCTTTAGATGTCATACCCCTGGAACTTATGTAATGTAGGAAGCTCTGTGGAAATTGTTAGAGAAATATAAATAAAAAATCCTAATAATAATATACATACACATACATAAGTTATAGATGCGCTCAGTCACTGCCACCCCAACACATACTGCCTTGTTGCCTGGTACATGCTCTGTAAGTAGCCTACTAAAAAACACAGTTTAAAATTGTAAATGCAATCAGCAAATTACCTTGTTTACACTGACACCTGGTGCTTAAATCCAAAATTGCTCCTAGCCCATCATGAGAACTGTAGGGTTTATGGAAAAGTGTACACAAAATTAAATGTGAAAAATCTTAATTTTAAATTTCCCTCAAGCCCTGTGTCCTAGTGACCGAGAAGGCAAAAAAAGCTGTTCAACCCATCTAGTCTGGTGTAAATTTAAGTCCTTGGTCTCGTCTTAGATTCAGGATAGTTAAATGCCCATCCCCTGCTTATTTTAAAAGATGGGGGAGCAAAGAAGCCACTTTTTTCCAGGAAAAACATCGGGGACAGACTGCTATTCTGCAAAAGGTACAGGGATTGGACTGCTGAGGACTAGGGTAAAGTCATTTTCTCTGATAAATCCCCTTTCCGATTGTTTTGGGCATCCAGGAAAAAAGCTTATCCAGAGAAGAGAAGGCGAACGCTACAATCAGTCCTGTGTCATGCCAACAGTAAAGCATCCTGAGACCATTCATGTGTAGGGTTGCTACTCAGCGAAGGGAGTGGGCTCACTTACAATTTTGCCTAAGAACATAGCCATGAAGAAAGAATGGTACCAACACATCCTTCAAGAGCAACTTCTCCCAACCAAAGGAATGCCCAAAGGCATCCATGAACATTGTGCTGTAAAAGGCATTGTTCATCACCAAACTGTTCTTGGATGCCCTTTCCACTTTGCCATAAGGCAAAAGTGATAACTAAGTGGCTCAGGGATCAAAACATTAAAATTTTGGGTCCATGGCCAGGAAACTCCCCAGACCTTAATCCCATTGAGAACTTGTGGTCAATCCTCGAGAGGCGGGTGGGCAAAAAAACCACCACATTCATTATACAAGAATGGGCTGCCATCAGTCAGGATGTCGCCCAGGAGTTAATTGACAGCATGCCAGGGCGGATTGCAGAGGCCCTGAAAAAAAAGAGGGGTCAACACTAAATTTAATGTAATTGTTAATCAAGGCCTTTGACACTTATCAAATGCTTGTAATTTTACTTCAGTATACCATAGTAACATCTGACAATATATCTAAGAACACTGAAGCAGCAACATTTTTGAAGACCAATACTTGTGTCATTCTCAAAACTTTCAGCCACGACTGTAGTTCACACTACCCTTGTCAGGAGTGGAATGTGCAGCCAAAATAGGGAGCATACACATCTTCATCACTAACACATGTTGTTGCCATAGCTTTTCCTTTCTATCATGTACTGGAGAGAGTGACTTTTGTTGGGGTTCAGTAGAGAAAGAAGAGTTTGGGTAGAGTATGTGGATTTTACAGAATAAATGGAAAGAACAAAGAGCAGTGGATTAAAGTGGATCAAAGTGTTTTGAAATGGACAGTCAGGTGAGACCATTGCTTTTTTTCTGCCTGTGAAACTTACCTAACAATTAATTTGTACATGAGTTTCAGAAATTTAATTTACCTGGACCTGGAAATTACATGTCAGGTTATAATGTGGTCTATTCACTATAATGCAAGTGCTTGTGAGTTGGCAAACCATTCAATCAAACTTGCATTTCACACACAACTTGCATACACTTGATTGCAGGAGAATTAAGTCAACGAAAACAAGGCAAGTTGAACAAAGCAGGCAACCAGCAAGTTGCACATGCCACTTGCAACTTAGTTCCCCAGGTAGTTGCAGGGTGTAAAGACCCTAAATAAACACCCCTGACCCTTGTTTCCTGCTCAGGGGGTAATTTACAATCACATATCTTCCTATAGGTATCTAGGTACTCTCAATGACAGTCAGGGCCAGCGCCACCTATAGGCAAAGTCATAGGCATTAGAAGCGCAGCCGCGGCTCGCGGTCACTTGATGGGAGGCAGGCAGCCGTGCAGGCTACAGCCACTAACCGCCGGCCGCAGTCATTCAGTAAGCGCGGCCGTGGCTCGCACTCACTATGGGGAGGAGTGGGAGCGAGTCAGCCAGTTAGGAGGACCTTATGGGAGTATAAGTGGGTGTGGCAAAGGGGAGGGGCTTGTGAGGTTGGCTCCAGGGGGAGGCAAAATTACGTTTTGCCTAGGGTGGCAAAAATCCTTGCACCAGCCCTGATGACAGTAATACATTTTTGCTCTTGGTAGTAACATTTCTAAAAGAGCTATACTAGGGGAAATCATAAAATTGGACAGTGTGTCCAAGTTAAATTTATTTTTACCTGGACCCTTTCCCTGGACACAGATGAGGACTTAAGATCATTGAAGATCATTACAGAATGGAGCACTAAAGATAAGATCAGATTTTTCTCCCACAGTTTGCCCCCTTTGAGTGCCAAGGGAGTGGACAGTAACTTTCGCTCTTCTAAAGGGTTCTTGGATAGTCCCAACCCCCCTATCTGGAGGGGAGTTAATGGTAAAAGGGCTAGGTAATATTCACTTTTAGGATTTTTTATCTATGACAAACCCTCTGTCTCATAGAGCAGAGGTGGAGTAAGTGCAAGAGGCACGTGATGTGTCAGTAACTATCCAAAGTGGTATTTACACACTTTAACCCCCTAACTCCAAAGAGCAGCGGATGGAGGTGCCCCCAAAGGTATTTAACCCATGTTAACCCCACCACACTACCAGGAATAGGGTGATGGTTAAGGGGTTAGTATACCTTGGGACAATACTACCCAAGGTAGACTTTATTATCTCCCATACAACAATGCATAGAAGAGGAGGGATGGTTGTTGGTTGAGAGGTGGTCTTAGGGAACCCCAGCTTCATTATTAAGACAATTATTTATATATATTTTCTTTTTTGATAAACTGTTTATTTAAATATATATGTAGCCTGGGGAAATATGTCTTTTTGTGTGTATGTGTTTTAGGTGGACATGCAAGTTTTTAGTTTTTTAGCAACTCTCATTCCCTCACGTGAAATTATCAAAATTGAAAGTTGCAGGTACTTGCTATGCACTTGTAAACAACTCACATACTAGTGAATAGTGTTGTCATGTGAGCATATGTGCTCTGTGACCCATGACCACCTAGCCATGCAGACTGCATTTGCAAACATTTGTGAAGAGCTCAGAGAATTCAAATGTGGTACTGTGATATGATGCCATCTTTACAATAAATCAGTTCATGAAATTTCATCCCTGCTAGATATTCTACAGTCAACTGAAAGCGGAAGAGTTTAGGAACAGCAGCAAAACTAAAGTCACATTTCGGGGGTCACAGAGTGCTAAGCCAGATGGTGTTTAAATGTCGCCAACGCTCTGGCGATTCCACGGTTGAAGAGTTTCAAACTTCCACTGGCCTTTATTTCAGCACAAAAACTGTGCGGCGCAAGCTTCATGGAATTAATTTCCATTGCTGAGCAGCTGTATAGGAGCTTCCCATCGCCAAATACAATGCCAAGCGTCGGATCTAGTGGTGTCCAGCACGCCACCACTGGGCTGTGGGGAAATGTGTTCTGTAGAAGGAGGAATCCAGCTACTCTATTTGGCGGTGTGATTGGTGTGTCTGAGTTTGGCAGATGTCAGGTTCGCCTGACTGTGTTGTGCAAACTTTAAGGTTTTGTGGAGGAGGGATAATGGTGCTGTTTTTCAGGGGTGGGCTAGGCCCCTTACTTCCAGTAAGGGAAATCTTAATGCTCCACCATACCAAGACATTTTGGACAACTTGACTGGCCCGCAGAGAGCCCGGTCCTCAACACCTATTAATTACTGAATTGACTGAGAAGACAAGCTTGTGGTCTTTGTCAGTAGACTTGTGCATTCAAATTCATACGAACTTTATTTTATAACCCCTTCACGACAAAGCCCGTACATGTACAGGGTCACAATGTATTGGTGACAAAGCCCATACATGTAAGGGCTGCTGTTAAATACCTTGTTTATTTAAAAAGTCTTTTACTCATCTAAAAAAGCTAATTAAAAAAATGCTAAACAGATTCTATTTGTCCTGAGTTTAGAAATACCCAATGTTATTTTTTTTTCACTTCTTTCTGCAAGTTATTGGGCAATAAATACAAGTAGCGTTTTGCTATTTCAAACACGTAATTTTTTTCCAAATCTGGTCATTCTACCCCATGTGCTATTTTGGGTATCTTTGAAGCAGAGTCAATGCAATTTACCCCATAAAACCAGTGCTTCATGGGGTGGTTGTTTGGTGTCGCTGAATGCCTCGATATCATTGGTCGCCTCCTAAACTCTTTTAAAACGGGCGTCCGTCGCCATACAGTGTATGGTGGACGTGGGCACACTGGGGAGGGACCAGACATGGCCCCTGATGACGATCTCGGCGTTTAAGTGAAGAACGTTATCGCAGATCACTTTCTATGCTTGTTTAATGCCATGAAGTGCCATTGGTCATTAACTGACCGTTTTTGTGTGATATGTTTGGCCCCTCGGAAAGAGGGACACTTGGGATCTGGGACTTGGGATAGCATTACTTTACCAATGGTTGGTTTGTCCATGTCTTTTTAATATTGCATGACTCAGGCGCCGTTTACTTGGTGAACCTCAGGCTACCTAGCTGCCCCTCATCCTAAATAAGGACACAACGCAGGTTGGAGTTCGAAGAGGCCACAGTGTTTATTTCTAAACACACATCATTATCGTAACTGTTCTGAAAAATCACACTTACTTTTACCAAAAACCATAAACCTTTATTCTAAATAATTAGTGAGCTCCCACGAGAATTGCTCTAGGCAATTGCTCAATCAATCCTCCTAGCACAGTGGTGCCATAACCCGCATAACTTCATGGGTCCCACCCCACGAGGAGACCTTGCACTATAGCTACTTGACTAGTGCACTTGATGTGGCCCTCCTTGTGAGGGCTGCCTAGTTCCGAATTCTCACAGGACACTTTGGCATGCCCAGGAGGTGGTAGGAGGGCAGGGAATCATCATGGTGAGATAAATCATAGCAAGCCATGTAGGGGAGCCCTATTTAAAAGCTACCCTTTGTCCCATGCCAAAAAAGGGTCACTGAATCCTCAGAACGGCCATTTAATGCATGACGTCCCTCACAGAACAACCCCCAATCCAACTTAGATTACATTATAGGTCTCCACCAGATCTGGAGCCCTTAGAGTTAATACTTGACCCCCTGGGTTCTGCTCATTAATTCCACATGATTGCATTCCAGTTGTTGTGCATGTTAATGTGTTTGTTCCTCTAATATCACATTTGTGTACAATAGGATTGGCCACACCATGGGGAACTTATATTGTTTGAGTATATTTCTACAACATCACATGATATTAGTAGAGGAAGAAATGTATAAAATAAATCATCTGAGCCTGGTCTTCATGCATACACCTGGACCCTTTATCCTATATCAAATTAGCTGGCTCCAAAAAAAATAAGTTCAACCCTTCCAATGTATTTGTAAAAACATTGATCGAAACGAAGGCAAATACCCCTCATACTCTCATGCCTAAAAAATCCTCCACAATTAGGAATGTCAAATGATTTACTTAACCTTACACTATATAAATGACAACACATACTAATGAATGTTCTCTGTCATCACATCACATTTATGCACTTATGTAATACCCACAATAACCCTGTGCTACCCTAAATTTAAGTATGTGTGATTGTGTGAATTTAATTCTGTGATCATTCTGACACATACAAATACAGTACAACCAAACAATATAAAATATTTTAGCTACAATAATTTTTTACCTATGCATTGCTTCAGGGCTGGTGTAAGGATTATTGCCACCTTAGGCAAAACCTCAATTTGCTGCCCCTTGGATCTGCCTCCTTTGTGTCCCACCCCCTTATACCATAGAAACATAGAAAGTGATGGCAGATAAGAGCCTTTCGGCTCAGCTAGTCTGCCCAACCCCTGAATACTTACCTTGGTCTCTGGCCTTATATTAAATCTAGCTTAGCCTTATGCCTATCCCATGATTGCTTAACCCCTTAATGGCAAGACTGTTTCTTACTCGTAGTATATTGTGGGGCAATGGCTCTTTTAACATTTTTCAGTGTTGCTGTTTAGCTGTGATTTTCTTCTTTCTCATTTCATGCTCCCACACATATTATATATTGGTTTTTTTCAGGACAAACAGGGCTTTCTTTAGATACCATTATTATTTATCATATCATCTAATTTTCTATAACAAAAATGATAAAATATGGTGATTTTTAGTTAAAAAAGACTTTTTATCACTTTTTGTAAAAAAAATCTTTTACTCATCTGCAAAAACTAATGAAAAAAACCTGCTGAATAGATTCTACTATTTTTTCTGAGTTTAGAAATACCCAATGTTTTTATGTTTTTTTTTTTGCTTTTTTCTGCACATTATGGTAGCGTTTTCCTATTTCAAAACCATTTTCCCCAAAGCTGGTCATTCTGCCCCATGTGCTATTTCAGGTATCTTTGAAGCCGGCCAAAGTAGTTTACCCCATCAAACCACATATTTTTAGAAGCTAGACACCCAAGACACCCAATGGTATTTTAACCATTTCCATGCACTAGTTCTACCATCAGCCTTTGTCAAACTTTATGGTAGTAACAATTTTTTGTATTTTTTTCAAACACATTGTACTCCAGGTATAAATTTAGCGCACCTGTTATATGTCACTGCCAAACAACACAACCCAATATATGTTCAGTAACATCTCCTGAGCGCAGTGATACCCCACATGCATGGGTTTGTTAGGTTGCTCGGGGACTAAAAGGCCCTTTTTGAGAGGTGTGCATTTTTCAAATTGGAATTTTGACTTGTCAAAAATTCTGCCCACATACCCTATTTCAGTTATCTTTGAAGCCGGCCAATACAATTTACCCCATCCAACCACATATTTTTGAAAACTAGACACCCCAGGGTATTTGAAATGCTGGTATTTTAACCCTTTCTATGCACTCATTTTGCCACCAGCCTTTATCAAACTTTATGGTAGTAATTTTTTTTTATTTTTTTTCACACATCTCCTGAGTACAGTGATGCCCCACATGCATGGGTTTGTTGGGTTATTTGGGAGGTAAAAGGCCACCTTTGTGAGGTGTGTATTTTTATGCCATTTAGACATCTGGCCAGTCTGTATTTGGGACATATGGGACGTATTTGGGACATGCCCATATTTGGGACATCTTTGATGCCGACCAATTCAATTTACCCCATCAAATCATACATTTTTTAAAACTATGCACCCTATGGGCATTTATAATGCCAATATTTTAAATCTTTCCATGTGGGAATTTTTGTGAAGATATAGCTTGAATTGTAGGACTTGCTCATAAAAAAAACTTATATATGCACTTTTTTGGTGACAGTGGGGAATTATTTTTACGTTACCATATTTTTTTACATTTTTTTTTAAAACATTGCATGGTTGAATGCCGTACCTGCATTCAACCTGCAGGAGGAGCTCGAGAGTTCTCTAGAGGGTCTGGAAAGACCCTCCGTGAACTCATTCATTTTTCTATTGTTATTATTATTATTATTATCCTTTATTTATATAGCGCCAACAGTTTACGCAGCGCTTAATACAATACATAAATTCAAGGGATATGACAAGACAAGAATTGGGGTAGGGAGGTTGTACATGTGTTTTTGTCACCTGAGATACTTGTGTCCCCAGCCAAAAAAATTGAATTGGCAAGATTTCAAATGGTTAAAGAATTATTTTACGAGGGGTTTGGGACATTCGGTGGATATTTGGAACAGAAATTTTACATTTTTTGCTGCTGGCCTCCAGTTCCCATTGCAGCTGTAACCCATTAACATGCTCCAATAGAGGCAAAAGGTGATCATTGTTGACCTTGTTTGCATGAGCCTAACCAGAATCCTTTGTGGTTGTGGCAGCACCATGAGATTTCTGAGGGGAAAAAACAAGCCTTCTGGCTTGTCTGTTGTTTGTACATTAGTATTTAGCAACCCTTCTACTACCCCCTTAGTTTTCCATCACCTTTACCCACCATACCTTTTGTTATTGGTATTTCTTGTGCTCCCCAAGCCTCAAGTGTAAAGTCAGTATCACAACCTCATGCTGATGAGTCCCATTAAGGCTGAAACAGCTTTCTATGAGTAGTGATCTGGCTACTGCATCTCTTTCCTGAGTTTTTCCTGAGTACAGCGGGCATTTACTTTTAAGGGTTCCATGTATAAAGTGGATATAGAGGCAAAAGGTGATCATTGTTGACCTTGTTTGCATGCGCCTACCCAGAATACCCTGTGGTAGTGGCAGCACCATAAGATTTCTGAGGGGAAAAAACAAACCTTCTGGCTTGCCTGGTGTTTGTAGATAAGTGTTTGGCAATCCTTCTACTACCCCCTTAATTTTAAGTGGAATGGTTTTCCATCACATTTGCCCACCATAACAAATGGGGAGGGAGTGTTAAATAGGGGGGCATAAGGCATTTCTGGAGGCAGAGTGCTCTGTGAAATGCCTTTTAACCCCCTTAATGCCACTCTGCCCCATAATATACCTTTTAACCCCCTAACTGCCAGAGTGGCATATAGGGGTATAAGACAATTCTGGAGGCAGAGTGGCACATAGGGGGTCAAAAGGCATATCATGGGGCACAGTGGCATATAGAGGGTTAAAGGGCGTATCATGGGGCACAGTGGCATTTAGAGGGTTAAAAGGCATATCATGGGGCACAGTGGCATATAGGGGGTATAAGGCATTTCTGGGCAGAGTGGCAAGCCTGGGGGCAGATGTGCATAACTGGGGGGCAGGTTGAAAAAAAAGGAAATAAAAACAAAATATTTTTCTCAATTATAGCTTTTATTAACAAACAATTGTTCACATAGTTTACATGAATTAACATTTACTGGTAAAACTTTTTTCTTATAGGGTCGTCTTATATTCAGGCTTTTTCTTTTTTACATAAATTAATATTCAGATTTTGGGGCGTCGTCTTATAATCAGGGTCGTCTTATAATCGAGTAAATACAGTGTATACATTTACTACCCTGATCCCTATTCTAGATCACAACCAGTTGCCACAACATAGGCAAAAATCTCTCAGTATACTAAAGAAACACATTTATTGCCTAGAGTAGTGTTTTTAACAATTAGCTTATGCAGGGCTATATATGTGCAAAAAACGCAAATGGCTTTTTATTTATTTTCACAAGGGTACTTTATGTATATTCTTTGGTTTTCTTTGTTTATTTGATGTGAAATATATTGTTATTGCCACTATCAGGCTTCTATTACACACCTTGATTGGTAGGTATATATAAGGTGGCTTGTTCTTAAGAGGATCAGCTTTTGATAAAGCGCCTTCGGTGCGAAATGCGTTAAGCAGTTTATATGTCCTTGAGGCTGGTATGTTATTTATTGTATATTTCTTTTTATATATATATTTTTTTTTCACATACTTTATCATATATATATATATATATATATATATATATATATTTAATACAGGATCACGTATCCAAATAAAAAGATATACTTATTAATTACACAATTTTTTACTCTTTTGTCTTCATGGAGTGCCAGTGTTTCTATCATTATATATAAGTTCAAAATGATAAATACAACATGGAGTTCAGGAGGTATTGCGCAGGAGTGGAGTAGGACAGGGCCTGGTGCAGGGCGACCGCACTCACCCGGGTGTTGAGCACCCAGGGTTGTGCAGCCACATACCAGCACCCTGACATAGCAGCAGATGTAGTCCAGAACAAGGCAGACCCAAATGTGGCTGGATGTGGAAATCCAAACAAAACTAGGATCTAACAAAACGAACAAACTTGGAGATATCCTGCAGGCACCCTGGAGCAGGCATGAAACATAGCACTGGAATCATCAACAGAAACGTAGCAAGCAAGGACAGAGCAAGGAGCAAGGAGGATAGAGCAAGGAACAGGGAGACCGAGCAAGGAACATAACCATACAAGACATACATGATACAGGGCACAACAAAGGACAGGGAACACGGCAAGGAACACAGGGGAAGGAGTGAGGAGCCGGAATCCTCGGACGCTTCTCCTTTAAGCAAGGATAGGACTACTTAACTGGGACATGGGGAGAGGAGAGAGGAACCGAAATCCTCAGATGATTCAGGGAAGGAGGGCAAAGGTACATACAAGACAGACGCACATGGATACAGGAACTAGCCTAGGACTAAAAGATAACAATTGGAGATTCCGTCACATCTTATGGCCATAGTATGCTTAGCCCACCACTACGCCAAAGTACTCCAATAACGGTGGGTCCTAACGCTAAGCCCTGCATACGAAAGTACTGATAAACCAAACATTGAATCCAAACACAGAACCGAGAAGGACATACCTTTAGACTGCAGACCGAGACAAACAGAACAAATGGGTGGGACACACCTTATAAAGGAAACAGGAGCTGAAGCAAAGAGCAGACTGGAATCCAGGAATAAGAGGTTCAGAACAGAGCATACAGAAATCCAGGAATGGATCACAGCAAAACATGGGAACTGAGGCAAGGCAGGGAAAAACAGAGATATGCAGCTCCGCGGCCTGGAAGGACCCTGACAGTATGGAAATGTAACAAGGGACATGTTAGTACCACCGCTTTCGCACCTGCCCCCAAAAGCACCAGCCACATGTCTAACCTCCTTCTCCCACATGGTCCTTGTAACCTCAGCCAACCTGTATGTTCCTATCTGACACTATGCACCCAAGAATGACATCAGTTCCCAGGGCACAGACTCACAGAGTCAGTGAGGGAGGCATCCAAGTATCTTAGAGGAGAACACTACCTATAGGTAGCGTCGGCTCTGCATTGACTAGTAAAGAAGATAGAATAAGGTATAGATGAATTGTGCTGTCTTGCCAGACATGTGCCAATTAGTGTAGCTGTATGTTTTTAAGTGAGTAAATATGTTATTTTCTCCTAGGCTCTTTGTCTTTAATTCTAACTATATCTCTTCTTTATTTGCGTGAGTGTGTGTAAAATTCCCCTGTGGGATTCGTGAGAAGCCATGTGCCCTTCATCACCTCTGTAATTGCCTTTAGCTTTCAAATTAACTGCAGATAAGCTGTGAGCTGTTTGCACATTAGGTAATGTCCATTAGTTATGTTTGCACAATGCAAGGTGCTCTCTGAGTGAGCCAATGCTGACAGTTTTGTGTGTGCTAATCACAAACCTCTCACCTCTCCCACACTCCGTCACACACTTCACCTAAAACAGTGAAATAATATATTTAATGTTTTACATAAAGATTTTTCCTATGAGTCTACATTGGATAACTTTAAACACCTTAAAATAGTACCATACAAATAATTTCCATGACTTGATTATTTACTAGCATTATAATGATGTAGCGAAAAAAGATAGAAATCGTATGTGGAAGTGTAAATTATTTATACAAGTTGAAACCGTAGAACCTTCTAAACCTGGTACAAAACACCCTTTTTGAACATGGACATAGTGGACATTATTAACCAACATTGAATTGAAAACATTCATCTGATCCCCTAGGTCTCCATTCTGCCACAACAAGATATAAAGGTTTCATCAATGAATGAATTATCTACTAGACAAAGCTGAGATAGAGACACAAAACATCGTGATACATTTTAACACTGCATTTCAGAGCGTTCCAGATTATTTTCACCCCTCGATTGCCCTTCAAATGACCCCCTGAGCCCTCCAGAACCTTTCCCTGTATCACCCAGCTTTGCCTTTCTTTATTAAAGAAAAAGCCCCAGCAGTCCACAGCCTTAAGATTAATGTAACCTCTTGATAGACCTCTAGATCAACCCCTTAGTGTAAGGTTAAGTTTTGGGTTAAAGTTACTTTGGAAATAGTGTAGAGGGTTTCAGCGTTAGAGAGTTACTAAAAACAAAAAAGGTTAAACAAATGTAACAATCTTTTTGGACCGTTACACATGTTTAAAAGTGTGACATAATTACACTGAGATCACGAGTGCATGGACAAGAGCCTTGGAACCGGCTGAGCTGAATGCCTCAACATCAAGGCTGAAAACCATCTTCAAATACATTTGCTAGCAAATACATTTGATGCCTTTAAAAGGGGCCTGGATACTTTTTTTAAATGAAGCAGAACATAGAGGGCTATGTATGATAGTATAGAAATTAATATTGATGTAGTGCTTGTTGATCCAAGGAGAAATCTGCCATTTGCAGTCAAGAAGGATTTTTTCCCCATCAAAAGCACAATTCGAAATTGCCTACTTTTGGATCAACAGCAGTTAACAAAGAAATGGAAAAAGGGTTCAGCTTGATGGACGCAAGTCTTTTCTCAACATAAACTACTATAACCACTGTCACTTTCTAAGCTCATTTAACACTATGCTGTACCAGGGACATCAATTGTTGTTAACTGTATGTTTTTCTGTGAACAAAAGGAGTTAAACATTTTAAGTCACCCAAAATATCACATGAATGACAACGTTGCAGCCTCTAGGTCTGCTGATAAAGACGTCATCACGCAGCCCTCACCTTAAAGTGCCAGGGCCATCGCCAGGTCATCAATTTCCAATTTGAGCATCTCTCCTTATGAACAACATGTTAGCTGTTATCACCGCCAAATGAATCACCATCAAGTTACACAATATTTCTTCCAATTGTACAGCACTGTGAAATATGACTGCACTATATAAAATAATAAAACATAATAAAGTTAAGATTACCATTCTCCCCAGTATGTACAGTCTAACTTGACTGTATTTTACATCTTTTTCTCTTTGGACCAGCACAGGACTTCAATTTCCATCTGTTCTGTTTGTAAACCATCTTCAACACAGTATCATCATTTCCTACTCATATATCAGTAGGTGACAATGAGAACAGTCTGATGCAGCACACAGGTTTTAGGGTTAGGCAGTTTAAACTATATAGCGAAGCTGTCATTTAATCTTATCTTGTTGATAGGTGCAGGGCTGAGTTATAACCAGACAAATGTTTTTATAGAATTATCAACAAGGTGTAATTGTATTTATCTCACTTCTAGGCTTGTTTTCAACAAACAGTGACTGTTGATAGACATCCGGTGCCCACCACAAACACGTATCTATCATAGAACATAAAATAATTTACAGTGCGTCCAATTTTGGGGCCGTATTTCCTGTCTTCAATGTACTAATTAATAATGTTGAGAACCTCTTAGGCTTAGGAGCCCTAACAGTGCCATATAACCCAGGAGATGTTTAACCAGGTCTGCAGGATAAAAAGAAGGAAAAGAAAAGGTCAATTAGGAGCTTGCCTGAACTGTTGTGATGTATTTTATTGCTGTATGAAAGAATCTTTAGTAATGTTTAACTTTAACAGCAGGTCATGTATCATGAAAGGAAACCATTGAACAGACAGTCAGTCTGTAATAACAGCCACCTATACAAGCTTCTCTTTTCTTCCTCCTTATGCAAGCACAACCTACAGTATATGAAGCTTTGGAAGTACAACACGGTATCAAGTTTAATTAAACTTTTTTTTACAATTTGAATGTCAGGAAGAGGTGGGCAGGTATAGCGGAGTCCAGAATGCAGGACACAGGAACCAGCACAAGGCACTGAGAGGGCAAGGTCCAGTAGTGGAGTCCGGGTTCACTAGCCAAGGTCGGTACACGGAAGGCAGAGAGAAGGAGCTGTTCGGTAGCCGGGGTAAAGTCCAAGGAGGTAGCGGAGCCCAGAGTTAATAGTCGGGGTCAGTACACAGGAATCAAGAGAGCCGTTTAGTCGCCAAGGTCAGGGGCACAGGATGTCAGCAAAGTCCTAGGAATAGCCAGGTTCGGTACACAGGAATCAAGATATAGATACCGTATTTGCTTAATTATAAGACGACCCCCAAACTTTGAATATTAATTAAGGAAAACACCCATATATGCCACTCTGCTACCCTGATATTCCTTTTAACTCCCTGTATGCAACTCTGCCTCCAGAAAGCACTTACACCCACCCCCCATATGCCACTCTTACCCTCCTCAACTTACCAGTGCTTCCTTAGACTTCAGATTCCTTGCTGTGTAGTGGGGCAGCAGGTGGAGGTCTGTGTGATGCGATGGGTGTGAAAAATATGTGGAAATATTGCTAACTTCTCTCCTTAACAAACATAAACTCTCTTCACCATGTAAAATGTCACTCACTTCCAACAGTGCTATTATTGCCATTTTGGGCCCAAACATGTTGTTTGCCCAGACACAGTGTTACACATTATGTGTCAGTGACATCTGGAGCTCTGTATGAATGAACATGATGTGTGCATATTAAGCATATCTGTGTATGTAAGTATATGCATTATGTCTGGGTCTCAGAATATACAGTTCTAATCTAAATGGTGCTGTAAATGTCAATAAGTGAATAAGAGGGAACCAGAATTGGAGATGGGAAATTTAGTTGCGAATGCACAATGTATGTATCTATTTATTCTGATTGGAGCCTCTTTTACCAGGGCTGTCCCCGGGCCCCACCTGAACTTCATCTGCCCCTAGGCTCTATCATAAGACTGATGGGCAAGACTCAACAAAACATATACATTTGTCACTGTCAGCCACACGCCACAAACATAAATGCTACCGTAAAGGCTACAATGAAAGGCAGAAAATGGTTAAAGCAAGATCAAAAGATGTTACCTCATTCTCAGGTGAAGAATTATGGTGGGAACAGATTGTACTTGGCACAAAACTTTAATCCAAGGTTATTTTTCGAGAAGAAAATATTTACTGTTTCTGTGTGTCATTTGGCAGAAACCTGTAAACATTGTCTGGCTTCTCAGAAAAGAATACTGAGAATACTGGTTTCACATTAGGTTGAACCCCAATCCTTTACAAAGCAGGGTGACTATTGGTCATTTTAATGGGGACATTTATTATATGCCAGTTGCAATTATTATTCTTTATGTTAGATGGGATAGAAGAGTAAGCCAGTTTGACTCTTAACAAATGAGAAGTGGGAGTTGACGCCAAGATGGTTACAATAACTGCATTACTTATATTAAACATATTGTTTTAAAAAGGATTTTATGTTTACAGCAGGAGGGTCAATGAGCGAGGCACATGGCTCTGCTCAGTCTCCACTTGGGTTCTGCCATGCCACTGGAATAGTCGCCTATTTCTATTAGATATAGTAACACAGAAACAATGCAGACCTGATCCTTGTTATTCATATAGTGATTGCAACCCATTATTTATTAATGTTATTGCTAATTCTGTATTCTGTATTAAAATAGTGATACAGGATCTGCTGACACTACATACATTAAATGTTATATAATAGTACATAGTTTTACAATCCTTAGCCCTAAAAGGTCTCCAGTGATACATTAGCTCTACAATCCACTGCCAACACCCATAATAACAAAAAAACTCGATTTTTAGGCATTGTGGTCATGTCTATAACCCTGCACGCTCTCACATCCTGCCATCTCTAGCCACACATCACCAGCACAAGTGTTCCGATAAGGACAGCAGAAATGTTGGGGAGTAGGGTATGCTATGATGGGCTATACTTCTTTCTACAATACATACTGTAAGAATATGTAAATGACCAAAAAATGTATACATTGCATGATGATACTCAGTTACACTAAAGGCTGGGGTTCTCCCACACACTGTGTTGAGATGGTGGGTATTGACCTGTTGATTAACCCCTTAATGACAAAGCCCGTACATGTACGGGCACAAAATGCATTGTTTTTCAATGGGTTAAGGGACTGCCCATTGTCCTTAAGGGGTTAAGCCAACACTTGCACAAATGTATGTTTATACAGTAAGAAGTAATGACATGCATCAAGTGTCCCTCTTTAGAAAATCCAACTCCATATGTGGATCCCAACATCCCTCTTTTGGTGTTTACAGTGTGTTACATAAATGTACGTTTAATCAGCAGAAACTATTTATGAATCAATATGTATGAATAAAATATAGCTGATTTTATTTTAATACCTATATATTTAGTGTGACAAAAGGTGCTCCTTTTGTCACACCAAAATGAAAACTGAAATGGAAGCTATATTGATAATATTGAATAAAAAATAAATAATGCACAATGACACTACCATTGAGTAAATAAAAAATACGGTTCTATATTAAAATATATGCAGTTATGAAAATGTGCAATAACTTCAGCTGCACATTATTTTATGTCAATAAAACATAGCTGAATATGTTAGCTTTCCTACTGGCAAATCTAGACATGATTTCTGGGTGTATGCTCTGAGAGCATAATCATGGTTTACATTCCTGTTCACTAACTCATGTTCCTTGCACTATAAAGAGGTGCAAAAAGGGAGCTGAGTTCCTAACTCATATAGTTTATATTGTGTACGGCATACCATTTAGATGGAACTTGCTGCCAAGTTAAGTCATTTAGGAAAGTATACAGTTGAATTTATGTTGAGCTGAGGTCCATCAGTAAGATCGCTTTCCCCAATTGCTTGACTTGGAGATCATTTTGCAATGTAATGGTGACTAACGACAAACCTTTTAAAACTAGCACTTTGGAAAGTGACAAGAATCTGCATAAATTGTGCAATAAAAAACAAATTCACATATTTATTTAACTGTTTTTGTTATAAAACCATACAATGCACGTTATCAATATCTGTAAAAAAAAATATACACAAAACATAGGCACACATAAAACTTGAATATTTGAACAGCTGAGCATTGAGGCACTTTATCAAGAGACCACCATTAGTTGTGCAAATCTAATTATGATGGTTGTTTCTGCATTGTCAATAAAATCCAGAAATGAGAGTTTAACCTGCATATTAAATAGTAAAAATGTGATTGAAATGGTGCAATAACCTCAATCTATCGTTTAGACACCCATGTAAGACAGCAGGTTTATTAAAAAATAGAAATTTCTCCACAGCTAGTTGAATACTGTGGAATATACACGTGTAGTACACCCATGGATGGTGTTCTTCCTAGAAGTATTCATATTCAAATCAGTAGTTCAAGTGAGATCTACATGAGCAAAAGGGACATAGTAAAGGAGATGACACTGCCACTTCTTTCACATGAAATGCAATAAATTCCGCTTCAAATTAAAATTTTAACAAATGAACCACGCGCTAGATGCTTAAATATTTCAATTCTTAAAACTGGTTGCTCAAAAGGGGGCTTGCATTCACAAGCAAAAATGTTTCCTGACATGTTTGTGAAATAAATAAAAAATACCCCCAGCATTTTAGTTGTCCAAACCTGCTTAGGGAGTTTGGCAAAAGGCAGGTATGGGTGCGACTGGCCCTCTAGCTATGTGAAATTAGCCCATGAAGTGGGCTGGGCATAGGCTTGGGCACGCAGTTGCCAAATCCCAAGGAGGCCACGTGGAAGCGGAAATGCAACAGCACAGACCTCTGTTGCTTATACTTCTCTGTTGGCCTGTCACAGGTCCATGCCTCCCACTGCCTGTAAAAGCTACCTGGGACAGCGGAACAATGCCTGGAAATCGGGATTGTCCCACAAAAAGAACACTGTTGTTAGGTAGTCCTTTTGGTATCCAGATCCCTTTTTCCTTCCTTCTGATGTTTTATATTTTATAGGAGCTCACCAATTTTTGGTGTGAATCAATATGTTACTGTAGTCCACAGCAAAAAAGTACAACAATATATGTGTAAACTGCAGGGAGTATGTTTATAAATAAGATTACATTTAAGTAATTTGTTCTTGTTCAAAATGAGTTACCAAACTACATAAATAAAATTAAATATATTGTGAAGTGAAGTGAAGTTATTTTTCAGGCCATCTCCCGAAAAAGTGCCAATTTAAACATTTTTGATATTAAACAATGTACCCCAATGTATACATCAGGCCTATTAGTGAACACGAGGCGTTGTCTACTACATGAAAGCAAGAATGTCAATGCCTACAAATAGTTTTCAACATAAAATTACATATATACATGCAGGAAACTAATGTGCTCATCTAATGTTTTAGCTAAGCTTAATTCCACTTTTCAATTATAAGAGAACAACTCCAATGAGATCCACTGCAAAAAGAGCCAAGCTGTTTCTACAGAACACATAGTTAAATCTGAGCAGTGGCCTTTAAGACATTTCCCCATGCTAGCTATGCATTATACTCAGCCAGGAATACATGTGCAATGCACTTCAGTAAGTCTTTAGGCACCAGAGGTAAATACGAATCGGAAATGCAATGACTAGTATCAAAAAGTTTACATGATTATCTCACATAAAGAAATGAAAATACATCTCAAATATACCGTGACGTTATAGCACAGAATATGTAATTTAAGTTTACATGTAGACTTCAGATGTACATTGTGACAGCTTAAAGCACGTCAGATATATCCTATAATGAATGATTATATAATTAAGTGTAAGTTATGGTACTTAATTTGTGCATTTATTTTGTTAATTCCATTTTTCAGCTGAACTAGAAATTAAACCACTGCATAATGTTACAAAAAATACTACATGCGTGTTCTACTGCACTCGGTGTTCTTATTGTGATTATGATTTGGCACACATATTTCCAGAATTCGTAAAAATTACAGCAAAATATACTACAAGTATGTAGTATGATGCCAGTCTTTTAAATTAGTAAGATGGCATTTTTGTTCATGAAAAAACATTGCAAATATTATACAACTGAAAATGTACTGCTGATGTCAATTAGTTCCACAGTCACGTCTATCAATGTGATATATTTAATGCACTGGGTGACTAGTACTATGTAGATCAACTTTTATTCGTGGATGTTGATATGATGTAAAAAACGTAAACGTAAAATGCTTAGTGTAGTTTATGGATTTCTGATTTTTTACTGCACATTAGAGTATGTTGCTTTCCTTCCATATAACTGTAATACAAGTCAGCTAGCAACAAATCTGTTGAAGAAAACGTGATCTTGCGCATCTTGAGTAAATGTTCTCAATCGTCATCTACTAGAAGACCTCCCTAATTTATTTATAAACCACATCTTTAGAAACAATTCTCACCTATTTTCAATGGAGAATCCATCTGCAATTGCCTTTTAAAGAATCATCTCTTTAGCTGAACCTTGTTCATCATAAGAAAATCATAAGAGAATCATAATCTTCATATACATGATTGGAGGTCTGAAAATGTGTATTGAAAAGAAAAAGCCAAGGAAAAGTCCAAGTGAAATAAATCCTCCACATGGTGGTACATTGTTCAAAATCCTTTGGATAAAGCACTCATGGAAGACAATATTAATTATTGGAAGGAAGGCACTGTCATGGTTATTTCAAGCAAGTTTTCAAAACTGAAAGCAGATATGACACATCTACTGATTATGGCACTGTAATTTTTTTGATCCATACACCTTCCATATCTTCTCAGCTTGATTTAATTATGTCCCTTGACAATAGAGTTTTTTTCCATGTCTTTGTTTCTCTATCCAGTAAACTGCCTTGTTGGTCTGGAGTTTAGTTTTGGTGCCTCTTCATATGGAGTGCTAGGTGATCAGAGCGAGAGAAGCAGCGACCACAGGCGGCGCACTTGAAGGGCTTGGCACCTGTGTGTTTGCGGTAATGTCTCGTCAGCTCGTCAGAGCGGGCAAATCGCCAATCACAGCCCTCCCAGGCACAGTTATACGGCTTCTCGCCTGCCAGAAAAATATAATGTTGACAATTAATACAATTACTGTAATTACTCCAACAATAACAATGTCCTGGAATGAGTTCACAAGAACAAGAGCTAACATTTAACCATTTCAGTGAAAGAACACTATACTTTCTTTGTCAGAATGTCCAGTGTCTGTGTGAGATTCCTCTTTCCACACTCAATTTACAGAACCGTTTTTTCTCCTTTTACAATTGTATCTTTGCCTTATCATTGTTATAATGTCCTCCCTCCTTTTATACCTTGACTTCCTCTTCTTTTTTTTTTTAATCATTGGTGTAACCCTTTAAAAGGATAACTTTTTTTGTACATGGCACTAACCTTTACCCTAAACTCCATGTTGATCTAAGTATGTAATAGTAAAACAACTGGTTATGCAACTTTAATACAGCAAATCTAAAACAATACAAGCTTTAAACACGGCATTAACAGCCATCTAAAAATGTTTCAGAATTAGGTAATAGTCTTGTGAGAATGCATATATTCCCTAAAACACAAGTATATGAGTACGTGCCAGATCTTGCAAATCCATTCTACAACCCCAACTTAAGTAGAGCAAATATTTACAGAGTAAATGCAGGAATTCCCTGAGTGGAGACATATTTTTCTCAGGCATTCAGCAATAATTGCTAATATTTGAGCAGACACACCCAGTATGACATTTATAAATACAGCACTACAAATATAGAAACTATTCTATAAGAAAGACATTTAAGTGTCTGGTTATCCAGATAACTAATAGATACACATTATTCTGTATATTATATGCCTAACAAATGTATAATTATATAATGCTGTGCATTTATCTTCAATAAGTTGATGTATACCTTTATAAAAGAACAAATTCTATTAAGTATTTAATCTGTAGTTATTCAGTGCTACTTAACTCATTTCACAAGTTTACGAGTAACGTATCAACTTCACTAACTCAACCTGCAGTTTCAAGGGGTTAATATATAGGAATGTTCTTCTCCCATTTTAAATTTTAAGTAAGTGAACAGGGCAGCCAAATCATTGTCTGCCAGCATGTGGGGAGGTCAGACCCACCATCAAAACAATGGGCACTGAATCAAGGGAGGGACAGAACCTATTGTATAAGAACCTGGCAAAGGGTTTAGAACACCATGGAAGGACTACCCCAAACAATGGGTGTAGTATCAACACCAGTCTGCCACCTGAAAGAGGTCTAGGACCTTTATCTCCTACTTTCTCATTTAGAAAAGGAATTTGTATGGTTGCCTGCAGTCTTGATGTATGATCTAAAATCATGTGGGTTTCTATGTTTATTAAGTTTGAATTGCATGCATGGCCGTTGTATTTGGTACTACACACTCTTCTAAAACACTTGCATAGATTTCATATCTTTTCAGTTATGAGAATTGTTGTAATTGTGATAGGATGTAAAAAAAATGGAATGACGTGTAGATGGAAGGTAGCAGTAACTGACCTGTCATCTTACACCTTTTCACAATCTTCTATCACTTCAGTTAACAAAAGTAACCCCTATTAACATTTCCATTGTAACATTATTCCATTGCCTGTTTACTTATTGTTCACTGTTCGTATGTCAGTATGCACTCTATGTACAGTTTTGTGAAAAAGCATTTGCCTCCTCCTTCCTATTTCTTCTTGTCGCATTTTAGTATTTGCAAATCAACCAAGTAATTTTAAGATAAGACAAACACAAAATGCAGCTTTCAAATGATAATTTCATTTATTAAATTAATCCAAACCTAAATCACCCATGTAAAAAGTTATTGCCCCCTAAACTTAGTAACTGGTTGTGCCACCATTGGTGGCAACAACTGCAACACTTGTGAAAACTGTGATGAGTCTTTTACATTGCCATGGAGTAATTTTTGTTACTGTGGTTCCCTGAGGTCCCAGACTCTTAGGAATGGCCTTGTAACCCTTTCCAGACTTAAAGATATCAATGACTTTGTTTCTCATCTGTTGTTGAATTTCTTTAGATCAGGGCTTTGTGTGCTGCTTTTCGAGAGCTTTTAGCACTTTGCAAGACAGGTTTTATTTAATTGATCTAGGGGCTGGCAGTAATCATACCTGGGTTTGTCTTGGTTGATTAAGTAACAAAGAGGGCAATTATTTTTTCACACAGGGCCAGGTAGGATTGGATAGCTTTTCTTCTTCTATTCTTTAAATCATTTAAAAACTGCATGTTGTGTTTTTTGACTACTATTAAAAATTAATTTTATGACCCAAACCATTTAACTGTCACATATCTGCATGAATAGAAGAAATCTGGAAGGCACAAATACTTTTCACAGCACTATAGGGTACCCATAATTCATTCTGGAAATCTGTAGGTAGTGAGGGTGAATTCAATATTTGCTTTTGAGGATTGTCAAAATCACAAGGACATTTAGTTGACAATATCCTTCTAGTAAACTCTGCACTTGGATGGAGCACCCCTATTGTGTTATCGCATGCATGTACACATACCCCACCTCACACATGCATGCATTCATGCATACACACTCATGGTTACACATACACCCATACATATAAACATCATTTGCAATCTCTGTGAAGAACTGAACTGAGTAGACTCCATCATTCTTGTCCAGACAAACACAAATACAATTACTCAGGCTATATGCTGTATAACATTAATTGTATTTCAGCATGAACCTGAAAAGTGGTGGCCTAGGACTTTTTTTTTCTATACTCCTATCATATTATTCTTTATTGATATCATTATCCTGACTCTTTTGCATCCCACTAAGCTTCTACCAACTTTTGTCTTTTATGTATTATCAGCAGTACCATTGCTTATAACTTTGCTTTTGCCCTCAGTTTAAAATACCTCCCTTTAATAATATGGCATCAGAGATATGGAATTTTAGTGTTCACTGGTGTTGTTGGTAGACCTGCCCATGGCTGCACATGAGCTGAAATGTACTATTGTGGGAACCTGGAAAGTTGGTATATGTAAATATTGGCCACTGCTGATTAGAAAGAACCTAGAGAACACCCAGCCCCCAAACTAATACAGGATCCAACAATTTCCTACATTCTACAGTTGAGTACACCTACTCAGGTAGGAAGTTATTCTTCATCGTTTGATAAGTTATTCCTCCCCTGTGGTGGAAGTCTCTATGCAAGAATGGGCAATGGAAAAAAGGAGTTTGATTTACTGCATGAAATGTAATGTTAGACTAATTTTGCCATAGATCTTGGCATCATATTCAGTTTTATATTCCCTTTAGCTTTAACATTGAAAACAATTATACGTAAAGGAAGAAAAATTGGAAAGGAAAGGTTAAAGATGTACTTTACCTGTGTGTGTTCTCTGATGTGCTTTGAGATGTGAGCTTTTGGTATAGACTTTCGTGCAACCTATGTAAGCATAAAAAACACAAAAGTAGGTTAAACAATCACAATTCAGTACACATACTAGCAGTTCTTCCTCTAAACCCATGCCTTCAATTTCTTCTAACATGATTGAATAAAACTATGATAAATAAGACATATTTGGAGGAGGTCTCCCAAGTGGGTAACATGGCTTTCATATTCATCTGCATACTTGTGACTCTTGTCCTTCCCCTGTTGTTAATAGAAGTGTGCTCTAAAAGAAGCTGTACGCGAGCATCTAACACAGAGAAGATTCACATGAGTAATTTGTAACTGGCAGCTTTGCTCTGTACAGAATGTCAGAATGACATGTTTCTGCAGCTAGAGAGACACAGTCCCACACAATGCGAAAGTAAGGAAAGTGAATGAAAATTGTTTTTATAATTGCAGGAACATGGCGGGGGCAGAAATTCAGATATTTAGTCAAAGCCTTCTTGTACTTGATGGTACAAGTTCATCATGAGAAGAAAGGGTGAATGGCATGGATCAGGTTCACCTGGCTTCTCTGTTTATAAACAGCCCCATAGGGGGAATTCTCCGGAAAGGTGAAGTCATCCACTGCATAAAAAATGAGCCATGTTTCAACTTATCAGGTTGTAGAAAGACAGGACAAGTCAAGCAAAATGTTTGCTTCTCTGGTCTCTGAAACAACTTGGGCATTATTAGCTCATTGAAAAGTGTGTGGGGGCAGACAATAAATATATGGTAACTTTGCTCACCTGGGTAATCACAGTGATGGATCCTCCTTTTCTCTAGCTCAGGGTTATTTCGTCTGTTGTATTTTTGGACTGCCATGACAACTTGCCCTTGTGGCACAGATACCAAGGGGTTCGATACAGTGTGGATTTGTGGGGGCTGAACTAGCTTTAATCCAAATGTGGCTTCATACGATGGAGGTGGGGATATTGTGTTAATTATCTCTGGCTGATTTTCTGGACTTGCTGGCTGAGAGTTTGGCGGGGAAGGTGGTAGACTGACACCTGGAGACTGGTAAAACTGCCCAGAAGCTTGGGCACCATCTTGAGCTAAGCCTTGTAACTGTTTCATCCTTGTAGATCTTGGTAAAGCAGAGGAAACACTGCTGATTGTGGTCATGGTGACCCCACTGAGTGAGTTGACAACAGAGGTGGTTTCATTAGAGTGAGCCAAACTCAAAGCATCATTAGCCAGTGATATACTGTATAGATGTGGTTGCAGTGGAGTGGATGTTGAGAGTGGAATCTCTGAGGGGGTTTCCTGCTTAATGAAAATATTGTTTACTGGCAATGAGTGGGGCATGCTAAAAACACTGGTGAAATCTGGTAGAGTTTGGGTTAAAGAGGCAGAGCATGGCTGTGAAAAGCCACAGCCTGTTTCAGTCTTTACTTGTGGGAGAACCGCGAACGTCTTGGATGGACGATAAAGACCAGTACGGAGGTGTGCTGTATCTGGTAGTATTACATTAATGTTCACACTGTATGGAGCCTGGGGTGTCTTTTCCGATTCAAAGAATTCATCTACCACAGATGCACTTTCTCTTCTATATTTCTTGTCTGAAAGAATCTGTAGCTGGGGGACTTGATCAATAAGATATTTTTCCATTTCCGACCTTGTTTGCTGAAAGAGTAAATTTTCAATGATTAATTATATATATATATAACTACATATTAAAAAATAAACAATAAAGTAAGCTAAGTGATGTCATTGTGACATTACTTGCATTAATAACATGTTCAAGAGGTTCCTAAGAGGACCTATACCCATACTGCAATGATAAAAGTACAATTTAAAAAAAAATACAAAAAACCCACAAAATTATAAAAAAGATAATAATAATAATAAAAAAAAAATCTTTGCATCCCATTGCCCTAGCAGAACCCTCAAACCCATTAAGTCATAAGTTTGACTATATGTAAGGGATGGATAAGGATGTGCGGTACTTTGGCTGGGTTTCTCTTCCGTAACACATACCCTGTGCAAAAAAGCTAAGCAACAAATAAGTGTTGGTGAGAAAAAGCACAGGAAATAATTGCTATTTGGCCACCTTTGACAGTGATTGGTGGTCTAATAGCTGCATGAAGAGGATAGACTGGGTTGTCTGCTTTACAGAAATATATACTTTTGTGTGTATGTGTGGTTTATTTGTTTAAAATTAGAGTTACAATCCCATCATTTGTAAAAAAAAAATAATGTACACCTTATAGTATGTGCTGTATAAATGAGGTATTTCTGAAATCAGGATACCTGAAATGATAAATCTGGAGGGGATTTTCCATCACTTTACCTAATTTTGTAAGGATTCAGAGGGGAAAATATATAAAAGTTGGGTCGTATGCGACATATTCAAATGTGACCCACCACATCTTGCCAGGAATTTCATTCTGCCTCTTAACCATAGTAAGTTATCACACCTGATTTATACAGTATAATTTGTATAAGTGGAGGTACTTGGTTTTACATGCAAGGTTTTTGGCTTTACCTGAGCTCTCTATGTTATATTTTTATTTCACATGCTTAATATTTTTTATTAGCTAATTTAAATTCCCCACATTCAAAGTTTCAACCATAGTGGGATAATGATATAGCAATACTAGTGAGCAAAAATCAGAAAAATGAAAGTAAATACAGTTAAGTGAAAATAATACTTTAATATATTTTCTTTAAGTATAGCACACTGCAAGAAGTATTGGTGTGTACATGTTTTGAGACCTCATTTCTGCATTCTGTCGCTAAAAGAAGCCCCACATTTTACAGTGCTATACAAAGGCAAAAGAAAAATGAAATTTTTGAATTCCAGTTGGCTTCTTGGTGTTTTTTACAGTCAATCAGATGTTTCTAGATTTTAACTCTTGCTTACTGACCAAGAAACACACATGTATGTAGGAGCCCACCTCATGTAAACAATATGCCTCTGCTCTAACAGTGTTAGAATAGGTTGTTCACGTGATTGATACACATCATCTGGTATTGAGATGTGTTTATTAGTTCGTTGGCATTTGTTTTACAAGCGTCTGTTGAACTTTGATCGCTAGTTACCTTCTAAATGCAGAATTGATAAAATGTTTAAATCATAAACCTGCTTGTATATCTCCCTAGTTGTATATTAAATGGACTATATAACAATAGATTAGCTTTTCATTGGCTAACAAACGTATTCCTTGATAATAAACTAGTAGTAGAAAGCAGCTTGTGACCAGGACAAAAAGCCAGCTAAAAACTGGATGTAGTTTAACAAACTCTTTCAAGAGAAACTGATTCTGTAACTATAGAGTCATATTTAATGTGCTTCAACCTACTATGCTGTATGAAACACTTTTACATTTTGTATAGTATAGGCAGACTCAGAATAAGGAATTTGGGTCTTAGTGCAAAACTCGGATTTAGGAGAAAAATACATAAAAACGCCAATTAGAGTAATTATAATAATAATAATTATGCCATCGCCTCAAAGTGTCAGGGCTGCCCCCTCATCACCAGTAAAAGCCCTCGCCAAAAACATCTTTTCTGTTTAGTTAAATTAGAAAAATGTACAATATTCTGGAAAAGTCCAATCTACCAAGTCTCAAAAACAAAGACAAGACCAAGACCAATGACTGAATAAAGTTATGTGCAGTTATGTCCTTCCTGACATAAGTAAATGTTACTGAAATATAGAGATCAGTGGGGGAAAAAACAGAGATCCCTAACAAAATGGGCATTAACATCATGTATGTGTACGTTAATATTCCTTTAGACTGATAGACTGACATGTAAAACCCTACTTAAGCAAAATACAATTTTCCTGTTTGTTATCTAGCTTAATATTATGTTACTTTCTGAAGTGATTTTTCTTTGTTAGTACTAGTATTCGCTTGCATGGCTACTATAGTACTCTAAACTGGAAAAAAATAATAATGGCCTATTGACATGCTTCAAGGTAAAACAAAAGATGACAGTTTGTTGTTCTCATCCTTCGAGGTGTTTATTTTCTACCACAGCACCAACATTATGCATCCCTGAAAATAACAATATTAAAAATAAAAGTAGAAATTACAAAAAGGTACGAAAAGACCTCATTGGTGCCTTCCTGACATCATCAAGCGATAACTCTTGGGTCTACAAAGAGAACCAATAAATGTTTACTATCCCTACCAGTAAATGTATAAAAACAATTGCCATTCAGGATGTTGCTGGGCATTAATTGGCTGTTTTCAGCAGTTGCACCTAGGGGTGATCGCATTCAGCCATTTTACTGGAAATGTTCAGATTTGATATGGGATCAAGTAAAGTGCTGCACTGCGGTAGGTTGAATGTATAATAGTAATTAATGGCATTGGATGAGTGTATTTATCCCACATACTGCAGCTCAGCGTTATGCACGCTGATCAGCAACAAGCGAAACTGATGTGTCCTGGAAAAAAATGGCTGAATGTGGTCACCCTAGTTATACATATCATGTGGCAGAAATCCTAAAACACAATTCAGGTGAAGAAAAAATGCCCGGTTTTATTTTTTGGTACATATTTTAGAAGAGGTGGATGAGAAATAGTTGAATTGTTGAAAAGTGGTAGAATGACCCTTGTGAAATAGTCTAGGTGTTCTGCTTTATAGAAACATATTCTTTTGTGAGGTGGTTTTGGAATCTATAAGTGCTCTTAAGGCTATAGTTTCAGCATACCAAATTTTTACACCTGCTTTGTAGTTACCAAATTAGGTTGAGGTGTTTTCAGGACAAATACTTTTTTGTAGATTTTTTTTACCGTTTTCACTAACTGAATAATAATTACAGTATAGGTGAATCTGTGAAAATTTGTTTTTTTCTCTTTTTATTGTATAATGTTAATTAATGTGTATATTAGTATATATATATATATATATATATATATATATATATATATATTAGATGACAGGGAAATTACAGTTGAACGGATACAGCATGCCACTTTTCTGAGTCGTTTGTGGACAATTCCTGTTTTCTTGCAATCTAACAATTTAGCCAATTTTAAATTCAGCAGTTTCATAGAGACACAGTGCTGTGCCTTTGAGGTGTAGGATTAGTCTCCAGAAACTGACAGCAATAAAACTGATAAATTCTGAGACCTACATCATGTCTCAGGTATGCTCCCTTAGGCTAGTTAACTATACAGATAATCTCAGTGGCTTTTTTCTTTCTAACGTCTTACTGTAATCATGGAAAACCTCAGCAGGATGTATTAACAATGGTTAGAATGCTTAGTCATTTAACCTATTGCCTAACTGTTTAACTCTTAAGTGTATTGGTTATCTCTTAGAGTCACCTATGTCGTTTACCATTACTTTCAAGACAATAATTAGCTGTTGCCGTTTCCATATCATCCAACATTATGATGGCACAGATACCCAAAAGGCATCAAAAGGCAATTTTCTTTTAATTTGATGTGCAGAAGAGATTGGTTTGTGAATGTTGATATAAACAAACAAATGATGCAACCATTCACAATGATGTGGTCATATCCTTGAGAAGAATATACAGTATATGAATGTATGTGTATACACCAGGGTTGAACAAAATACATGTAGGATTTAAAGGAATGGATGCCACCACAGACATTGTTGGAAGATATAAATTGTTAGGAAGCAGCAATAAATGGTTTGCAGAAATGGCTGGGTTTTTTCCAGCCTTTTATATTACATATAAATACAAGAGTCAGTGGCTTAATACTTATCTGCTATATACAGGTTTATGGAATGAGGCGAGATTGTGATATTACAATAGAAAGAAGCTTAATAATTAACCAGCCACTCCCGTGTGCGTGCCCTCTTGCACATCAAGCTTTGTTAACTGCCTTCAGCATTCCTACTGTCTATGAAATGGGTATATGTAATACAGAGTTAGGTAAAATACAGCCCTCCAGCTTTTATCAAGTTACAACCACCCTGATGCCCAGCAAATCAAGAGGTTGACGAAGCATCATGAGTTGTAGCGTAAAAGCAGATAGGGAGGTGTCTTTATGTAGTCTACACAAGTCTTGTATGTTTAAGCAGCTTTTGTAGCACAGAATGGTGTCTGCTTTAAAATCTTGTAAAACAGGAAGGACAATCAGCCTGTACTCTTCTGATGCCTGTATCTGTATTGGCTAACATTTAAGATCGTTTATCTTGTCCTCAGGCTCTTGTACAGGGAAAAATCTTCACACAGGGATTCCTCCCTGCAGCATATTCAAGAGGCTCAGTATGTTTTGTGGCATGTATGTCATTGAGTGTATAATTGTGTAGCATTCGTCTACAGTAATCAAGGGCCTATACACTCGACTGGACAGAGTAGATTCGTCTACACAAGGTCTATTGCTTCTAAGATGTGTGCCATGTGTGTGTGTGTGTGTGTGTGTGTGTATATATCCCCTTATATGTAAATTATTAGTTAAGAATCATAAACAAAAATCTTTTTTTTTCTTTTATTCCTCTCTGCTCAGTGTCTCATGATACATATTCACTGACTGTAATAACCTGCAGTGAGTAAAAATTATATCTTGAGACAATTTGTAGTTATATAAAGGATTAACTATACAGACATTTAGATGGTTGTTATAACAGTTATCTATTAAATATTGGAGACTTATCGGAGACAGTTCCGAGGAGGGCTACTAAAATGGGAAATGGTTTGCAGAAAAAAAAACAAGGCTAATGTGTATAGCTTGGAGGAAAGAAGAGAGGGGACAAAAGAGTGGACATGTAATTATTATTATTGTTGTTGTTTTATGCCATCATATTCTGTAGTGCTGTACAATGGGTAGATAATCTAAAACTAGAGGTTCAGTTGTAATGTAAGGAAGTTTTACTTTGCTAGGAGGGTGGTCGATGCATGGAACAGCTTCCCATCAGAAGTGGCTAATTCGGTAAAGGAATTTAAACATGCAAAAGACATAAAGCATAAAGCTATTCTGAATCTAAGACTAAACCAAAGACTGATTAAGGTACTCTACATCAGGACAAATGGTGTGCAAACTGTTGTCGCTACTGGTGGTATTTCTGTTGAATGTGTATTTGAATAAGTGCGCTTTATAGGATCCATCCATAGATATATTGTTTTGTAGGTGTGTTTATTATTTATCCAGCCTTAAACAGAAGAATTTAATAAATACAATTTTTTGCTGCATTGTATAAGATCAACAGATGGATAAAACAATACTTTCTGCAAGCATGCATCAAATGTTAGTCGTTTCCATTATTACTCTAAAACATAATAAAATATGTTACTAAAGCAACTATTTCCTCACAGCCTCATATAAACACATAATGTTTTAATCTGTCCATATATGTGTTGGTGACTTAGTTCTGGTAACTTAAATTACTGTTTTTAATTATCCAGGATATATTGAACTTATATGTGTCAATCTGTACCTACAACCTTTTGCTTGAAAAGTAAAAGAATAAGCAATAAAGTAAAACATGAAATTAATTAAACAGAAATCTAAAACAATTAATGTATATGAATGCGAACAGAAGCAAGTAAGTTGAGAAGAATAAAAGATTTTGGGGATATATGGAAAAAAACATAAGTAAAAGGTATCGAAGCAACTTTTATGGAGTTTGTACACATCTCAATTCTAGAAGTGTTTCCTTACCTCACTGAGCTCGGGCTGCGTTTCCAGCATCCTTACAGCAGGTTTGATATCCTCAAAGACAGCACTGTCATCCACACCCTCCCCAGACATATTCACTGGTTTTAACTGGGAATACACAGCACTAGGGCTTGTTTGCAGGGTCATTCCTGGACCCTAAAGGTTGGCCTTTCGCTTGGAAGTTTTGAATAGTATGATAAAAACAATCGCACGAGCTATTGGGACCCTGAGCTTGAAATTGTAGGATTAATGTGCCCTGTAGGGTCTCTGTCCTATACCTGGAAGGGGAGGAGCAGAGACCGGAGGCAGGATGGATGTTTAATGACAGGTGTGTGGGGCCAATGCAAGCAGAGTGTTTGGTATCTCTGACCAATCAGGAGAGAGATGTGATTCAGGTATGGATAAAGCTGTTAAACCTGTCTGAGGACAGAGACGGCTGGAATTTATAACCTGACATCCTGCAAAGCTCTATACTGAATATAATGTATGGAACATAACACCGTGGAACATGTTATACAGTATATTTCATGGAGAACTGAATTGTACGTGTTCCATATCTACTATGACAACACTTTGGCTCCATTAATAAGGCATGCAAATTAATGATTTTAATATTAAATGCACTGATGTAATGTATTATTTGCATGCAATCATTTCATTACCAGGAGTAAGCAGTGTTACCAAGTCTTTAAATGGCCAAGGGGGGACGCTTTAGGTTCAGGTGGTGTGACTAGTGGGAGGCGTTTGTCTTTTGATAATATATTTGTGTATACATATTTATATATATATATATATATATATATATTATGTTTTTTTCTTAATGAATATCAACAAAAAATGTGTGGTACGGAAAGGAAAAACAGTGTGGGGGAAAAGTTGCATACAGCATATCAGATTCCGTAAATTGATTATAGTAGTATTACTACAAGTTACTATAATGCAGTTAAGCTAAATAGTTTCATAACATATCTTCGGTTCCGCAACTAACCCCAAGAATATGGAAGATATAAGGTGGGTTTATGAAAAGAACCTGTATAAAAACACGTCAGAGCTACTTAAAGCAATTATCGTATCAAGTAATCCAGAAATTGAGACTGTCGATGGGATCATTGAGATCACACATGATTGCTTAGCTTTAGGGTTTAGGAGCCCCCCGTACGAGGAGCCACAGTTCCAAAATCTGCTGAAAGATATTTGACTGATTCTGCATATTAAGGAAAGTTTTCTCAGAAATGCATGTATAGTTTAGTAAATCCATAGCCTCTAAAAATCTAGTGGGCTTATATTTTTTCCAGTTTCTGGCTATAGCCAGTTTCCCTGTGAAGCAAATAATGCTAATGTATTGATGGAAATACATTTAATAAGGCCAATTCAGGACTTTGTGGTATATCTAATGGGAGGCATCTGAAATAATCATCTGAAATAATTACAACCACAAATTATGTACCGTATTTTTAGGCATTACTACCAAATGTGGATCATTGTTCCCACACCGTTGTATACTCTCTAGCATAGACTACTATTCCCTGGGGGGGCTTTTTAAAGAAAACAAAGCACTTCGAAGAATAATTATGTATTTTATTAGCAATTTTATTTATTTAATTTATAAGGCAGTTTTTTTGTTGTAAAATGATGCATAATTTGAATGGTGAGGTGATTTTCAGGAAATCTGCCTGGTTTTCCTTATTAAAGCCCAATCATACTCTTAAACCATTATAAGTTCCCTTCTTAATTGCATAGGTAAGTATTCAAACTCACATGGAAATGCTTTCTTAGTGAATAAACCCAAATTCACAACCCCAAGATTTGGCATGAGTTTGTAGGTTATTGCACACTTTAATGTCACTGATTTTGCTATGCATTCTAAGGGAATGGTTTAGTATGCTTCACCTACAAGAAGAATAGAGGTGCAGAATGTGAAATAGCTTTTAAGACATCTCTCCGCTTTAGCTATACATTACGTAAGGTCTTGCTATCTCTTAAAAGTTCACATCAGAATATTAACAATAATTACTGGGCTACTAATCTGTAAGTTGTTTTCTAATGTGGGGGTTTGCATATGAACTTGCAGGGGAGTTGTGGTTTCAATTAACTTCAATGTTATGAACTCGTTGAATTTCTCTCGGTTTGATCTGTGAGATTTGTTTACAGGTATCTAATATTTTTTGCTGTCCATTATACAGGATCAGTTAAGGTCTTCTCGTAGGAGAAGCTTCTTGGGGTTAGCATAGTGAAAGGACTGAGTAGATGATGCACTCTTGCCTACCAAACATTCTGAGCTCCCAGAAAAGTGTGACATCACGGTAGAAAGGAGAGGGCCCAAAGAGATACACTTAGGATGTATGTAATCATCCTGATAGACTTTACCATAACCTTCTGGTTCACTTGAAAATATTACTCTTACAAACATTGCCACATAGTCATCTGCTATAGAAGTAAAGGCTAAATAAAGTTAAAGGGTTACTATAATGGGCATGAAATTATTACTCTTATAAAACAGATATAAAGGAATATTGAACATAGTATACAGCACAGAAAGCGTAAGATGCAGGGATTGTAGTGACCACATATCTAGCTTACACAGTTCTTAATTTAAAGTGATCTTAATGTTAATGCAGGTATGTTTAATTACTTCAGGTATGAATTATACTTAAGGGGTTAAATTATCTTAGGCGGCAAAAACAGGTACATGGAGGGTGCTGGAGGCGTAATTCTAAACCACCACTGTTTGTTTTTTCTACTGAATTGAATGTTCTGACAAATTCCTTTCACCTGGGTTCTTTGCTTCTGCTCCCTCCTCCTTAAGCACTGGCTCAACCTGTCTAACAGCTACTGGAATGTAAAAAAAGAAAGATTAAAAAAAAGTATAACCTAAGCATGTCCACCCGGATGTCCGAACGCAAAACATTTTCCCAGTCTTTAAAAACAACGATGCTGATTTTGTCGCTTTATGTCATTTTACGTATTTTTCTCCTTTGCTGTTTTCTTAACTCAGCTTTAAGTAACTCAGAGTTAAGTAACAAAAGGATGAGTGCATGAGCGTTGGCAGCCGAGGTGAGTTTGCAGTAGCAAAACCCCATGAGCTGGACAAAATGTCCAACTTTTATGTTTACTACTGCTATCTTGACTGTACACTCTACGTTAACTAGACTCTCCACAGTCCAGCTGATGTGAGTTGAAAAACAACAGCAAGTTGTAAACGTAAGTTTAAACAGTGTTCTCACCTGCTCAATAGGACCCAAGATAAACATAGCAAATAAATCTGCAAAAGTTGAAATGTGACAAATTACCAAAAAAGAAGAAATTAGGAAGGAGGCACATACTTTGCACGGCACTGTACACCGAGCAGCCATAACATTATGACCGCCTGCTTAACATTGTCTAGGTCCCCCTTTTGTCACCAAAACAGCCCTGACCCATCGAGGTATGGACTCCACTAGACCTCTGAATGTGTGCTGTGGCTTCTGGCACCAAGACATTAGCAGCAGATTCTTTAAGTCCAGTGAGTTGCGAGGTGACACACACGCACCTGGCCATCCCCATGATGTAACTGGAAACGTGATTCATCAGACCAGGCCACCTTATTCCATTGCTCAATGGTCCAGTTCTTAAGCCATTGTAGGTGCTTTCGGCAGTGGACAGGGGTCAGCATGGGCACCCTGACTGGTCTGCGGCTACGTAGCACAATACGTAACAAACTGAGATGCACTGTTTTGACACCTTTCTATCAGAACCAGCATTAACTTTTTCAGCAATTTGAGCTACAGTAGCTCATATCTTGGATTTGACCACACGGGCCAGCCTTTGCCCCCCACATGCATCAATGAGCCTATGTTACCCATGACCCTGTCTCCAGTTCACTTTTCCTTCCTTGCCAAAGTTGATAAGATGCTTATATTTGCCTGTTTTTCCTGCATCTAACACATCAACTTTGAGGACGAAATGTTCAATTACTGCCTAATATATCCCACCCACTGACAGGTGCCATGATAACCAGATTATCAGTGTTGTTCACTTCACCTGTCAGTGGTCATAATGCTATTGCCACAGACCACATGGTTAATTGTGGTCATATAATGGCAACTAAAATGATGTATTTGGGGTTGACCGGGTTCACATAAGCATGAGTGCTATATGTGTTTTTCTGAGTATGTTAGTGTGTGTGTCTGGATGTGTTAGTGTGTGAACATGTTAGTGTGAATGCTTGGGTATATTAGTGTGTGTATGTGGGTATTTTAGTGGGTATACATGTGCCTTTAGGTATGTTAACGTGTGTGTCTGGGTATGTTAGTTTGTGTCTGGTTTTGTGCGTGTGTATACAGTATGTCTTAGTGTGAGTGTCTGGGTATGTGTTAGTGCCGACTGTCTATGTAAGTGTCTGGATGTGTATGTCTGCGTGTATGTTAGTGTGATACAGGCTCTGTATCCCCGCATGCCTACAACCGCCAACCATATCTGTTAATTAGATAGATTGTGGTTCTGTGAGACAGCCATATTGTAGTTCATTGTGAATTTTACTGTGTGGTGCTCTGTGGTACACACATACACTGTACATTACTGTGAGTTGACCTAAAAACGTTTTGTCTACTGCTTTTGCATTATTGCCAAATTAACCATGTTTTAAAATGCATTACGCAGCTAGGGTTTTGTCTAGGTCCCTTATTTCCGGTCAATGGTATTGTCCATGCTGCAGTATACAAAGATATTTGTATACTTCCAACTTTGTGGCACCGGGTTAGGGAAGGACCTCTCTTGTTTCAGTATGAATGTGTCCCTGTGTACAAAACAAGGTCCATGATGACATGGTTGGACTGACCTTAACCCCACAAAGCACCTTTGGCATGAATCTTGACAAACCCTTGTTTGGATGAATGGGCACAAATTCCCACACTCCAAAATCTTGCAAAGAGTCTTTCTATTAGAGTGGAGGCTGTAAAATCTGCAGGGTGGGGGCTGTAGTGTGGGGGCAACTCCATATTAATGCCCATGGCTTTGCAACGGGAAGCCTGGCATGCTCATATAGGTGTGATGGTCAGGTGTCCATGTACATTTGGTCACCTTTGGTCCTGTACTCTGCTTGTTCTAGTATGCTGGCACCTAGCTGTGCTTGATTGGCATTCGTTGGTATTGTGTGTTTTACACATAGCAATACATCATAGGTAGTGATTTCATATTCACAATACAAAGTATACACACTCTGTTGACTCACACACTAACGGAATTAGATTTGTGTGCGTCACGCAAGGAACAATGTGTAACAGGTTTATTTTTAAACACAACACACCCCTTTAAGTCAATATTCTTCATAAAGCAGAAATATGCAGTTGACTATATGGGACACAATGTCCCAAAAGTAAAAGAGACAGGCTCAGACAGTGGTGATTTTTTTTTATCTAATGCGATTTGACATAAACTATGAAGGATAGTCACGTAATTCTTTAAAATGTTGTGCAAATGCCTATTATTAAGTAATAAGGAAGCACTCGGATTATATTTACTATACTGTGGCTTTTGGACATTCATATTTATTAAATGGAAACCTCAAGTATGTCTGATTTTAATGGCTCCTATGGAAAGAAAATGTATATTGTTAAATCATGATGTTCCCATATAATATAAATCATTGACCTTCTCCTCACTGAGACAAGCTAACATAGCAATAAACATTTATGACACCTGGCCAATGACGCCAGAGAAGATAAAAGGTGATAAAATCCTCTGCTTTCCTAGTTATGTTTATAAAATATGTAGCTAGCTCACTCGCTCGAGTGTTCTAAGAACACAACTTTAAAACTAGAAAAACTCCCACACAAGAATAAAATGTTTAAGGTCATTGTATAAAAGCCCTATTTCACAAGTACAAAATCAACAGGTGTCAGCTATATACGGTAGGTTTATGAATCCATCCAGCACATCAACAAAGCAGATGGCTTAAATGTCCATTCTAGAATTATCTAGAAAAGGTTAGTAAATAATATTACCAGTATATGAATGGAGGTAGGAATCTGTTTTTCTTTTTGTATAAAATCTTCTTAAATTGTGGTATCTCAGAGAACGTTACAATTATAGGGTGGAGAACTGTCTTTGGTAAATATTTACCATGGCAACCATAATATAGGCTCTGCTCCAAAACATGTTCATACTAGTAAAGAACAAATCCTAGCCCGAGGCCTGATAGCTGAGACTGAGCAAGACTAAGGAACAGCCTAAAGAATAACTGATGCGTGAGATTAACCACAGTATTACACTTAAAATATCTGAAGATGTGATGTCATGGATATTATATTATATTACTTTAGATAAGCAACAGTTTGTGAACTACCAACATAGCAGATATGCATCCAATGAGTTTCTGCAGTCCCTATTAATAATTACTAGATAAAATGTGTTGCCGCATTTATTGATTCTAATACCATTTCCCATGGTCTGTGTTGCTAATGGGTATTTACAGTGACACATATTAATATATATATAATGTATGATTTGATTTTTAGTAAAATTATTTAGCCTCCTGCATGCAAATGACAGTAATAACAAAATAAGGTTAGTGTGGCAACCTACAATAATATAAATAAATATATATATATATTTATAACATAAAATGTGTTTATATATTAAATAGTGTAAGTAAAATGCATTATTCCTGTTAGAAATATAAACATCTATAATTTGGTAAAAAGGCTGTGTCCCTTTTGATTATTTAAAATGTTTGCAGGGATAAAGATGTAAATGAATAAGCATGTTAAAAAAAAAATGAAATTGGAAAATTACATCAATTAAACATATTCAGAAAAAACAGTATAATTTGCTATTTTGTTTGTGTTTATAATGGCTACCAAATAAAAAATATTCCACTGTGGCCCTGCCCTTCTGACACACCTCCCATACACGCTTTAAAGCACCAGATCTGAAGTCGGCATTCACTGATCACAGAGACACGTAGCAGAGAGTGCTGAATGAGCGATCTTCACAACGGTTAGACTATCGTTGTGTGCAGATAGTATCTGCGCACACTGCCCCAATCCAATCGCAAATTGGTAAAGGCATACTTTGTATTTGTACCATTACCCCCTCTAATGAAGCCAAAATGTGAAACACTTTAGGGCAACAGTCATATCGACTGTGCATAATAACAAAAATACAATTTTCAACTGCTGTACTGTTACTTTGGGGGCATCCGGGAACGGCCCTAATTAGGTGCTGTTCAGCAGCCTTCTCTCTCTCTCCTTTTTTTGTCCCCTCTCTTCCTCTTCTCTCTCTCTTTGTACTCACTACACCCACTGCAGGCACAGGCTTACACGTTATCTCATTGATGCATGTGATTTGCACAGACTTCTTGATTTTTCATCCTTCATTGTGCTGTTCACAACTTGCAAAATTTAAAATCTCAAAAGAGGTGTGTCTTGGTGGTGTGCCTTTACCAAAACATTTAAGATATTTAGAAGAATAATGTGTTCTATTGTGTTTTAGTCACATTACTTTATTTATAAACCCATTTTTGGGCTTTTTCTTTATACATTATAATAATCTTTAATGCTATAAAACAACGCTCATACTAACTAATCATTCTTGTACCTCACAACTGTCCAGATTTAAACAGGACAGCCCTGATTTCCAGACACTGCCCTACTGTCCAGCTTTTATGAGCAGTGGTTATCATGGGCTGGTTAGGGAGATTAGGCCGCTACTCACCAATAACGACGTCCCAGCTCTCCAGTTCACAATCTAACTAAAGAAAAAGAAATACAAAATTTGCGATATTAACAGATATCATATGAAGTCAAACACTTATGATATAAACATTTTTACCGATTTACCCGATTTATAGGCCGCACCCTTAAAGTTTGGTGCTATTTTAAAGAAAAAATCCACATGAGTGGAATGGTTAAATGGTACTATCTAATGAACAGGAATACATATATTGTAACATTTTTGGTATCTATTATGCAGTTAGTTAGCATAGATTATATACAGAAATTTGGAAAACCAATAACCATTTTAAGTTCCCTCCTTAATTCATAATGCACCTTATTTATAGACATGCCTCTCTGTTCCCCAGATATGCCACTCTGCCCCCCCGATATGCCACTCTGCCCCATAGATATGCTTAATGCCCCCCAGATTAGCCACTCTGCCTCCCACCCCCCGACTTACCAATGCACCCCCAGACTCCCTGGTGTCTAGAAAGGGTAGCCGGTGGACTTCAGTACGATGCGCGTAGACAACCTCTGCTGCTGCTCGCCACTTCCATTGGAGCTTCCATGCAGGCAGTCTGGCAGCAGCACTAGTTGTCTGTGCGCATCGCACAGACGTTCACCGGCTGCCAGAGAGGAGGATACAGGTCCCCTGCAGCGCTGTGGGGATCCTCATCTCTGGCAGCTGGTGAACTTCTGCGCAATGCACGTAGACAACCTCGGCTGCTGCTGGCCAGTACTCCCGCTGGGGCTTCTATGGTCGAGCACCGAAAGGTAGTGCAACGCCAGCAACAGCAGGGGTTATCTGCATTGCGCAGACGACCACCGACTGCCAGAGAGGAGGATCCAGGTCCCCTGCAGCACTGCGGGGGATCTGGATCTTAACCCTGCTGCTTGCCCGAGCAGTACAGAAACCCTGATTATAGGCCGCACCCCCTTAAGACTTAAAGTGGGTGTGGGTGCCTATAATCGGGCCAATACATAATTAAAGGGGACAGGTTGGGTACCAGAATTAGGTGCAGTTATCCTGATACATGTTGCAGCCTTCATTGTGTATCTCGCCATCACCAGTCTGAAGCACCAGTAAAGGGTAAGGGCACCATCTACAGCCTAAAATGAATGCCCCACTTCAGACACTAATTGTGAAATTGTAGATGATTTTGGTAAAATAATCTATACACCCAACACAGCGTGATACTGTCACGACCGAGGTACGGGTTCTGGATCCGCGCTGCAGAATCGGCGCCTCCTGGTGGAGAGAGGATGCACTGCCACCAGGGCACAGGAGATACAGGCCATTCACCACCGAGAGTAATGAGAGGGTGAAACTCAGGAACAGAAAATAAAAAAATAATAACTGTATCCAAGGGGTCAGGCAATAGAGTAGTCGGGGTCACAAGCAAAGGTCTGGGCAGATAGCGAAACAACGGAGGTCAGGTTCAGGCAGGAGTCAATACCAGAGAGATAAATCATGATTCAAACGCTAGTGTAGGCAAAAAGGCACTAACACAGGCAAGGGTGTAGTGCCAAATGAGGGTTTAAATATCCCTCCAACAATACAGATCCTCCTACCCTCCTAATTAGGGGGAGGAGGAAAAATGATAAGAGTGACATGAATATTCATTAGTTTAGCCGTTCGCGCATGTGTAGAGGTGCGCGCCCTGTCACAATCCCGGGGACGCGCGTCTCGAAGGAGGACGGACCCGGCGGCAGCTCACCGCGACTGCACGAGCAGGGAGCCGACCGCGCGGGCTGCGCCTCGGCGTCCCTGCCGGCGGCAACACACCGGGAGCGGTAACAGATACACTTTAGACAGACTCTTATTAATAGGTGTCACATTGCTAGGGCAAAATTATAATATTAAGGTTTTACATACTAACACATGCAATTACCAAAATTCATTTTTGTGAGGCTTCTTGTTTTGTCTCCAGTAGAACAAAGTGAATACAAATCGAATAATAGACTTGTGCAAATGAACCAAAAATGATTTGGACAAATTTTTAGCTTCAAATTTTGTTTCCTGTACTTTTGGTTTGGACAAACTTCAGAGGGCTTTTTCCTTTTGGAAACAAAATTTGTTGCCATTCACGCTTTCACGCAGCTCTGCCTCTTCTTCTTCTTCTGTATTTGTTAATTGTCTGCTTCTCCCCGGGATCAGTTCCATTAATCAAGCCTCCAGGAGTGCTTTAACAAAAGGACAGAGCCACTGTGCACACACACACCCCACGATTGGAGATAAGGGGGAGAGGCTGTCCCCATGAAGCATACTGTGGCTTCTCCCTTTTGCGGAAGTACTCCCAGAAGCCCGAATAATGCAGAAGGATTTGAAGAGAAAAAGAGATGCAGAAATGCTTCCCTTTTTTTCTTCCATCTGTGATATTCTGAGGGACCTATCGAACTTTAAAAAAAAAAAAAAAAAGATTGCAGTGGGGCATCTCAAGAAACACTCTGCCTCAAGTCCGGATGGCTTCATAAGTGCCTATTACCTAAACTTCTTGGGCCCTTCCTTCTGTTGCTTTTTGGCTCATTCATGGACAAAATGTTATATCCCAGAAGAGACCCTCAGAGCACACATAGACTTATTTTGTGCACACACCAAACAGGCAGCTACGTAATTTAGGCCACCAAAACTGCTGGGAGATAGACCATATTAACTGATTTTTGTGCGGATACGCAGCGGCCTTGGTATAGTGCAAAGGTGTTCGGGCACAAATCAACGGCCACAGGGCTTCTCGGGAGGAGCGTTGGTTTGGGCGGTCAGGATCTCCTAACCCAAAGGAGACGTTAAAATGGTAGGAATTGTAGCCAAGATACGGTCTGGGGGAATCACAGGAGTAGGAGAAGATTCCTCTCTAGATAAGAGGAAATGACAACGTCATTTACACGATGGCGCTTGTGGTTGCTCTTCGGAGCCATTAAAAGGCTATCGGGGTAGGGGGGTTGTGTTGCTACATGCCTCGATATCGAGGCATGTCAGTAACACCGTTTATGCTTAGGAAGCGATTCCGATCGCTTCCTAAGCTGTTTTAGCCTGCCACGATCTTTGATCAGTGCAGCAGCGCCATTTTTCTTGTGGGGAGGGCTTTCCTCCCCGGATCCACCGTCAGCCTCACTTGTGAGGCTTCCGTGGATGCTGCAAAGCTGGCGACCACGGCAAAAATGCCACAATTGATGCAGCTGTTTAACAGCAGCCCGTCCATGTACGGGCTTTGTCCTTATTACATTGCACTGCAGGAGGGGTCTCTAATTCATATTTGTTGGAACTATATTAAGTTTTGCCTATAAAGCTCACATGCTCCCCTGAAGCTGCATTACTTCAAATGTTTCCTGATCCTCTCCCCAACTAGAAAATTACTCATCCATTTCTTAATAGCAGCAAAACTGCCTATAGCCCATAAATGGAAATCGACTGACCCCCGTGTCAGGGTGAGATATTTCTCCTTACGGAGAAACATAGAATTATGGAAAAAATATCACAATAATCCATTCAATATTCAAAGGTATGGTCTCCATGGTTGGAATGCGGACATTTATCCTTACTATAGGCAATGATGGACGATCATTTGAGAGGTAGTACCTCTGGGTGATCGGGGTTGTAGAACAACTTTCGGATAAAATGTTGGTCTCATAAGAGAGGAATTGACGTGGATTTGCGTGGGTGGCTGCGCCAGGCCAATTTAAATTACCTTTACTGTAAACAGAGTAAGTTCTGTTTGATATGTAATATTTAATATTTTATTGTATTTTGGGTTTTAAGGTATTCCTTTTGCACGTAAAAAGCAAATGGCTTTTGCAAGCTCACGGAGTATTTTCGTAATTATGGAGCTATGTATGTGTATCAACTATACCTGAGCACACAAGATTTGTAATATATTACACAAATGCTTGCACTTCTGTTTGATTCTACTCCTATATCCATTCCTGTTTCTGATCTTATTCAATGACTTTGAGTTTGTGCCTTAAATGGAATGTCATTTATGTTTCAATGTTACTGTGCATTAACAGGGCTCTCAGACTCCAGCTGCAGTCTTCTAATGATTTTATTAACATACTGTATAAACTTCAACTCCAATTTATACTCAGTGCACATGTGACTCATCCACTTAACTACATCCTGGTTAACTGCAGTGCAACTCATATTAAACTCCCCCCTGGAACAAAACCCTCTCCTTGGTTCCATAATATTGATACAATTTATTCATTTAATATTTCGAAATTATACTGTACTACTTACCTGTGAACATCAACATGAATATAAAAAGTTAAATATTATTAAATTTGAGAAAAAAAAGGAAATCCATAAACAGACGAAAAACAAAGTAATTGACATGTATCTGTCTGGAAAGTGTTACAAAGCCATTTCTAAGACTCTGGAACTCCAGTAAACCATTATCTACAAATGGAGAAAAACCATCCTGGTGAACCTTACCAGGATTGGCTGGCCTACCAAAATTTCTTCAAGAGCACAAAGCCGACTCATACAAGACACAAAAGAACTCTGACTTACATGTAAAGAACTGCAGAGGTAATTTTCAGTTAAGATTAATGTTCACAATTACACAGTAACACAAAGAAAAACAGAATGACTCGCCCCACATTTGCCAACAACAACAAAGAATTCACGCAGCATTTCACAATAAGAACATTATACCAACAGTCAAATGTTTTCGTGGTAGTGTGACGGTCTGGGACTGCTTTACTGCTTCAGGACCTGGGTGACTTGACATAATTAATGACACCATGAATTGTGTTCTCTGCCTGAAAATCCTGAAGGAGAATGTCTGGCCATCAGTTTGTGACTTAAAGCTCAAGTGCTGCCGGGTTATACAGCAGGTCAATGATCCAAAACACACAGGCAAGTCCACCTCTGAATGGCTCAAAAGAAACAAAATGAAGGTTTTGAAGTGGCCTATTCAAAGCCCTGATTTGATCTGATAGAGATGCTGTGACTTTAACTTAAAAAGGCAGTTCATGCTTGAAAACCCTCTAATGTTGCTGAATTAAAACAATTCTGCGAAGAAAAAACTGCCAACATTCCTCTACAGCGCTGTAAAAGAGTCATTGCCAGTTATCTCAAATTTTCGACTGCAACTTTTGCCGCCAAGGGTGGCACAACCAGTTATTATTATTCTCTACCTTCTATAAATTTAAAAGCTGCATTTTGTGTTTACTTGTGTGGTCTTTGTCTAGTATTAAAATTGCTTGGATGATCTGAAACATTCTAATATGGCAAATAAGCCAAAACAGAAGAAAGCAGTAAGGAGCAAATACTTTTAATAGCACTGTATCTAGGTGATTCTAGACTGTGGTCATTCTTATCAAACTTGCCTTCTGGTGACTATATGATGGTATGGTGGGAGAGGTCCTTTAGGGTTTCTAGGGTAAATGACAGGATAAAGGAACTTTCTGGTTATGTCCTATAACAGATATATATATATATATATATATACCGTATTTGCTCGATTATAAGACAAGGTTTTTTTCAGAGCAAAACCTCCCTATATGCCACTCTTCCCCATAATATGCCTTTTAACCCTCTAAATGCCAGAGTGGCATATTGGGGTATAAGGCATTTCTGGGGCACAGTGGCATTGAGAGGGTTAAAAGGCATATCATGGGGCACAGTGGCATATAGGGTTAAAAGGCATATCATGGGGCAAAGTGGCATTGAGAGGGTTAAAAGGCATATCATGGGGCACAGTGGCATATAGGGGGTATAAGGCATTTCTGGGGCAGATGTGCATAACTGGGGGGCAGGTTGGAAAATAGAAGGAAATAAAACCAAAATATTTTTCTCAAGCATAGCTTTTATTAAAAAAAAAATAGTTTAGATGAATTAACATTTACTGGTAAAACTTTTTTCCTATAGGGTCGTCTTATATTCAGGCTTTTTCTTTTTTTCCTAAATTAATATTCCGATTTGGGGGGTCGTCTTATAACCAGGGTCGTCTTATAATCGAGCAAATACGATATTATATATATATATATATATATTTATATAACTATGCGTTATAGTCACTGCTTTGTGTAAATACCATGCCCCCCAACTGTGCCGTTACCTAACTCTGTCCCGCTTTGCTAGGGCTGTAGGAAGGGTGAGGCGAGAGAGGCACTCACATCGGGCACAGGGGAAGCACAGCCCCCCAATCAGCAGTTGCAGGACTAGTTGGGGAGATCACAAACTCCCTCTAACCGGCCCAAAATTTCGTGCTCCCTCACCACTATGGCAAATGAATAAGAGCACCGGGATGTGACGTCATCCCAGCGGACTCCTGGAGAGCAGTCCTGGTGATTATTGATGAAGAGTCATAGATATTGCTCGAGATGTTGATTAGTTGGTCTGGGGGTGGTATGCTGACGAGAAGGCGAGAGTTATCCCCAAGGATTTGGTTAATTCATGCCAAAACCACGCTATAAATTGTGTTCCCCTGTCAGAGATGATGTCAGTAGGTAACCAATGAAGGCGAACCACCTCCCGAAAAAAGACATCAGCCAGAGTAACAGCGCTGGGTAATTTTCTTAGGGGTATGAAATGCGCCGTCTTAGAGAATTGGTCGACCACAACTTGGATCACTTTATGCCCCTTAGAGGAGGGCAAATCAACAATAAAGTCCATAGCAATTTGAGTCCATGGAATGGAGGGAAGAGGAAGTGGTTGGAGGAACCCGGCCAGCCATCTCCTAGAAGGCTTATTGACAAAAGCCATAGTGTCCCTCCCCCAGTGTGGCCACCGAAATGTTCGAGATATAAGGTCCTAGATGCGGACCACACCGGAGTGACCAGACGTTCTGGATACATGCAACATAAGCAATAACAGAGTTCATAGGCTAGAGGGAACAAACAGCTTCCCAGGTGCTAAGGATGCTGGAGCTAAGGCTTGCGACTGAGTAATACGGTCCAGAAGATGAGTGCTACATTGTGGGTGGATTGCTGTGACGACTTTACTGGCTGGAAAAATAGGTTCAGGTTTATGACACTCCTATTCCGCAATGGTGTGCATACGGGACAGAGCATCCGCCTTAGTATTCTTTGAACCAGGACGGCACAAACAGAAAGCGGGAGAGGAAGAGTGCCCATCGAGCCTAGCGCGGATTGAGGCATTTGGTGGACTCCATGTATTGAAGATTCTTGTGATCTGTTAGAATCAATGTAGGTACCGAGGCCCCTTCTAACAGATGACGCCACTCCTCCAGGGCCAGGATGACCGCCAAAAGCTCCTTGTTACTTATATTGTAGTTCCTTTAAGATGAAGTGAAGTATCTAGAAAAATATCCGCAAGGGTGAAGACGAGTGCTGTAACAATTCTGTTGGGACTGGACTGCTCAACTCTGAATTCAGAGGCGTCAACCTCTAACACAAAGGGTTTTTCAGGATCGGGATGTCTCAGCACAGGAGCTGTGGTGAACTTATCCTTGAGGCGGGAGAAGGCGGAAGTAGCCTAGAGTGACCATTCAGAGACGTTGGCCCCTTTCTTGGTTAAAGCTGTTAAGGGTGCAGTGATCGTAGAGTAGTTGCAGATAAAAAATCTGTAATAATTGTCAAAACCCAAGAACCTTTGAAGGGCCTTAAGGCCAGTCCCTGATGGCTTGTACCTTGGGTGGATCCATCTCGAAACCCTCTGGAGTTATGATGTACCCCAAAAAGGTCACATTGCGAACTTCAAATGCATATTTTTCCAGCTTGGCGTAGTTTCCTGGCTTCTTGGGACAGGATCTAACTAAATGCCCACCCACTCCACAGTACATACAAAGTCCTTTTTTCCTTCTTCTAGACCTCTCCTGCTCAGAGAGTCTGGTGGCTCCCAACTGCATAGGTTCCTCTGGGGCATTTCTCTCCCAGAGAGGAGAGGGCCATGCCAAGGTCTTATCGGTGAGGAGTGAAATGACATAACCTACCATAGTGTATTTCACATTTGTGCAGGAAGCCACGAGACACCGTAGGATCTCCTCAATAGCATTGCGGTGGAGGCAGGTTCGTAGGAGCGTGAACCACTGGAGCAGGAGCTGGAGGAGGCGTAGCTCTGCGAGGAGAGGTCTGCTGGCCAGGATCTGTGCACTGCAGCAAGGTCTGAAGAGATTGGGAAAATTGGTCCAAGCGATGATACCCACGATATATCCCCACGATATGACTTATACCCCTATGTGCCACTCTGCTCTGAATTTGCTCTGAAAAAATACCTCGTCTTATAATCGAGCAAATACGGTACATACAAATATATCGGGAGCAAGTTAATGGCAGCAAACTGGACAAACTTATGAAGATATTATTAAAATATCTTCAGCTTGGTTCAGTCCCACTGTAAACCTTCTTCAAGCAGGCATTGCAAATGAGTATGGTTATATATTTGTATGTGTTTTGATATGAATTATTTATTAAATGTTTGTTTATATTTTATTTTTTTGGCATAATATAAGATTTTTATATTAATCCTAAATTCTGGGCTGCAATTTATTTATTTTAAAAAAGCACCGTCCACTTCATGTAATTTCTCCAAGATCTCTATTCCTATCTATGCTCTCACCCATAAAGCAGTTTGTCGAGTGCTTTTTCATCATGGCCAAATTAATCCTTCACAGTCTTGGATACATATTACGTACCTCTACCAGTTATCATCGACCTGTTCTCTAAGCTGTCCTACTTCATAGTCCTGCCCAAGCTCCCGACATCTCAGAGTCTAGAAGACATATTTATAAAATAGGTAGTCAGGTTACATGGGATACCATAGCATATCATATCTGATTGACGTTCCCAATTAATATCATACCTAATGTACAGTTAAAGAATGTGGTTAACGTAGACAAAATTGCTTAGCAATATTAAACCCTATGTCTCAATAATTGGTACAAGATCAAGTGGTAGTCTTGTTCAGAACCCTGCTCTTGTCTGGTGAGGGCTACACCTCAGGTTGTGATGGCTGTCTTCTGCAATCTTAGCTATGCACTTGGGCACCATCTGCAGGTTTAATAGAAATGGGCAGAGGCCCATGCAATTCTCACCATACCTATTGTATTGTGTTGTGTTGGATAGGTAGTTAAATTAATTGACATTATTAATGAAATGAAACAGGACTAAGGTAGGGTGATTTTATATAGGATGGGATTGGAAGTGGGGAACAGGAATAGAAAAGGTATTGTACAAGAGGGGAAACTGGAATGGCACAGGATGTGGGTGAGGTTGATATGATATCTGAACTGGTGGATAAGGTTAGATTGAAATTGGACAAAAAGAAATAGGGTAAATTGAGATGAGCCTGGTATTGAGAAGATGTAAACTGAGATTAGACAGTTGTGGGAATTGTACCCTCCCCCTTTATTTTTTACATTTCAGAAAATATCATATACATAAACAAGGTTTTCTGATGCACCATTGTAAAAGTGGTTTTGCCACAATAGCAGTTGTCCAGTAGGAACATTCCATTGAGTGTTATGGTGACAAGACCACCTTGAGGGTGATGCATGCTCTAACCCCACACCCCAGACAAATTAATCCCTGTTAAGATTTACATGGTACTCTTTTTAAGTTTTTAAAATAGCTTCAACATAATTATTGTACTTTAACAATAAATACCTTATACCTAAGGCTTGGAATTATAAAAAGCAATGAAAATAGGGCTGCTACGAGTACTGGTATCACAGGGACAGTCCCAGAATGAGGAGGTAAATCCTGAGTCCTGTACTTACCTCTTTATGTTTTGGAAACCACTGGGCTGGTGGCAGATGGCATCCTATTTCAGACAAGGGCGAGGTTCAGCGAGGTGGTTTGAGGATAGAATGAGGCTTCAGTTAGGGTAAGTGATTTCCATTAGGGTTTTTGTGTCCGTGAGTGTTAATCTCTGAGTGTGTGAGTTAAGGCAAAATGACTGTGTTTTCAGTAAATTCCTCTCCCTGATCCTACAGCCATCATTTTGAGAGCGCCATTGTTTTAAGAGCTTTTTACTTAGTTTCCTTCCGATTCGTGGGGGACTTCATACAAATTGCCAAATGAACCAAAATTCTGTAAATTTGCAATTCATACGAATCTGAACGCACAAGTCTAGTCTCTAGTTGTTCTAGTGTTTATGTGTTAGCGTGATAATCTGGGTGTGTTTGTCCTTATGGGTATGTTAGTGTGTGTTTAGGTGTTTTTAAGTGTCTGGGTGTCAGTGTTAATGCCTGGATACATGTGTGTGTAAGGGTGTGTGTTAGTGTCTGGGTGTGTCAGTGTGTTTATGTTTCTGAGAATGTTAGTGTAAGAGTGCCTGAGTGTGTGTGTGTGTTAGTGTGTGTCTGTATTATCGTAAGTTTTCAGGGTGTGTTTTAATGTGTGGGCATGTGTATTAGTACTGTCGGGCTGTGCTTATTTCTATCAGGTAGGGAAATATTTAGAGAGCGTGAGAGAGAACAAGTCAGAACAAGTGAACAAGAATGAAAGTGTTTGGGATGGGTGTGACGGTCACGCCTAAGGCTGTAAGGGTCTTCCAATATAACCAGTGGATGGAGATATGTAAAATGAAGAAAAAATGCGTTATAAAGTGCGTAACCAATGAACATCCTAGCTTACTAGGACGGGATCCCCCGGGAATGCTGGCGCAGGTGTAAACAATGTTAAGAGCGCTTACCTCAGATGGCCAACTCCCGCACGCCAGACCCGAGGGACCCTTTGCCACAACCAATACGTGCGACCCCCTACACGTTATTGGTGACACCACACCACCAAGGCCCTCTCCACACCTTATTGAACCGACAGGTTCCATAAATCCAGCCCAATGTATGTGAGATGAGCATGGGAAATCTTGTCCAACAACCCCGACCAACGTAAACCCTGTACACCCATCCAGCGTATGTGAACCCATGAAGGGTGGAAACCTAGTTGTTCACCCGTGCTCAGGATGGAGGCCCGATGAGCAGCCCAGAACACAAACAAGTGCCCCGAGGGTCCAAACTTGACGGCAAGAGAGACCTAAAGGGGGAAAAATGCAAATGAATACAACACCACAAATACCTTGCGAACAGTGGCGACTCTAGAAACAATATATAGGGGGGGCACACAAGATACCACAGTCAAACTGGGGGGGCATTCATAATTTCCAAAAGTAATGTGCTATGGAATTATACTTTTGTTATTGGGCTAAAATAATACTTGATCATTCAACATGGGAAGCCTGAAGCCACAATTGAGTGCGACTAATCCTTGAAATAAATATTATAACACAATAAATAACTTTTCCACTAAATGATTTCAGGGTGTTGAACGTTTTGTCCCCTGAAGTCACTACAACTTCAGGAGGGCATTTTATCTCTGGATAAATATAAATGAAATAATTCCTACTGTAAGTTAAGTGCCAGGAAACAGATGACCAAACACACACACCAACACAGGCTCTGTCACACCGACACCCAGACACATACACCAGGACAGGCTCTGCCACACCGACAACCAAACACACATACACCAGGACAGGCTCTGCCACACAGACACTCACACACATCAGGACAGGCTCTGCCACACCCACTTCCAAACACACACACACCAGGACAGGCTCTGACACACTGACACCCAAACACACACCCTAGGACAGGCTCTGCCACACTGACAACCGAACACACACACCAGGACAGGCTCTGCCACACCAACACCCAAACACACACCAGGACAGGCTCTGCCACACCAACACCTATACATACACACCCGAGGACAGGCTACACTGATAACCAAAAACACACAAACAGCAGGACATAATCTACATCACAGACGTCTACATCAGGATGGATTTTTCACACTGCATTGTCGTTTATACACCCCTTTGTGTTTTTGCCCCTTGTGTATTGATGCCCCTGCTGCCCATATATATTAATATTAGTCCCAGTTGCCGGTATAGATCAACACATTAACACACAAACCAAGCTTTGTATGTATAGATCAACTGAAATTCACTTGTGATCTCAGCACTGAAGGTATATATATCAAATAAACAGAATCAGACATACAAATCCTGTATTTTTGCAGGTATACAATAGTATATGAAACGTAGCATTGCAGGTATAGATCAAATAAATACATGGAAACAGCATTGCAGGTATTAATTAACTGAATAAAACATACAAACACTGTATTTGCAGGTATACATAATTAATGTATGGAAATATATAAATATGGATCTACAGAATAACGCAAAAACACAGCTTTGCAGGTATAGATCAATTGGAATTCACATAAAAACACGTAATTAAAAGGTATATTTAAAACCCCCTAAATTACAGGCATAGATCACAGGTTGCACAGCCCTGGCGTCCACACTGCCCACACAGCAATCACACTCCTATCATACCCAGGCAACCAGTAAATGCTGGTACCTAGGCATGATGGGACTGTGCTTGCTGTGATTGCTGTTAGCAATCACACTCCTATCATGCCAGGTCAGCCAGTACATGCTGGCACAGGGTGGCTGTAAGTGATGTGTAGACCCCATACTGCTGGCAGCATCAATACACAAGGGGGGCAGCTAGCTAGGTTTCAGCATGTACTGGCTGACTTGGCATGATAGGAGTGTGATTGCTAACAGCAATCAAAGTCCCATCATGCCTAGGTTCCAGCACTTACACATCCAGCCAGTAAATGCTGGAACCTAGGCATGATGGGACTGTGATTGCTGTTAGCAATCACACTCCTATCATGCCAAGTCAGCCAGTACATGCTGGTACAGGGTGGCTGTAAGTGATGTGCAGACCCCATACTACTGGCAGCATCAATACACAAGGGGGGCAGCTAGCTAGGTTTCAGCATGTACTGGCTGACTTGGCATGATAGGAGTGTGATTGCTAACAGCAATCACAGTCCCATCTTGCCTAGGTTCCAGCACTTACACGTCCATGCTATCACACACACACACTCATTTATTCATATACCCATTCATTCACAGATTCATTCCCTCAATCAAGCATACTCATTCAAACACGTTCTCTGGTACTGCACAGAGGAAGCAGGACTGGAGCGGAGTCATGTGATGTCACGTGAACTCTGCTAGGTTCCGCTTCCTCTATGCAGTACAGAAGACCCTCCCACAGGTAAGTAGCAGGGCTAGAGGTGCGGCCCGCGTAAGATCGGTTGCCCTGGCTGCCGATCTTTTGCGGGCCGCACCCTCTCTCTCCTCCGCATTAAAAAAAAAATAATACCAAAAAAAAGACGGTATTTAAAGTCGTATTGCGCCCCCTTGCCCCCCTGTAGCGACGCCACTGCTTGCGAAGAATGCAATTGAACAACAACAGGATGAAACCCAGCTCAATACTCCAAAATGTAATGGTTGACAAAGGGTCCTCTGTCTTATCTGGGGATAAGGGGACCCCAAAATTACCCATCACCCGCTGAATGGTGGAGAGCAGCACCCGGCAAAGCGCAGAGCCCGAAGGGCCCATGCATAAAAAATCATCCAAATAGTGAATGATCGCTGAGAAACCGGATTCCTCCCTAACCACCCATTCTAAAAATGAACTACCGTATTTGCTCGATTATAAGACGACCCCGATTATAAGACGACCCCCCAAAATCAAAATATTAATTTAGGAAAAAAACAAAAAGCCTGAATATAAGACGACCCTATAGGAAAAAAAGTTTTACCAGTAAATATTAATTCATGTAAATATATTTTTTAAATTTCCTTTTATTTGCCAACCTGCCCCCCCCAGTTATGCCACTCTGCCCCCAGAAATGCTTTATACCCCCCCTATTTGCCACTCTGCCCCATGATATGCCTTATACCCCTATATGCCACTCTGGCATATAGGGGGTTAAAAGGCATATCATGGGGCTGAGTGGCATATAGGGGGTTAAAATGCATTTCTGGAGGTATATATGCATATCATGGGGCTGAGTGGCATATAGGGGGTTAAAATGCATTTCTGGAGGTCCAGAAATGCATTTTAACCCCCTATATGCCACTCAGCCCATGATATGCCTTTTAACCCAGCATGTACTGGCTGCCTTGGCTTGATAGGAGTGTGATTGCTGCTAACAGCAATCACACTCCTATCAAGCCAAGGCAGCCAGTACATGCTGGAACCTGGGGATGATAGTAGTGGGATTACAGCCTCCCTATGCCATGCTACAACCCCCACCCCCCTTACACATCCATGCTATCACACACAAACACACATTCACAAACATTTAAATACTCATTCATTCCATTAATCACACATACTTCACACATTAATCACACATACTTACCCAAAAACCCTCCCCCACCCCCTTACCTGAACTGCAGATCTCTCACTCGAAGACTTCTGCAGGGGACCGCCTGTACCAGCAACTTCTCTGGCCCCGCCCCCAGAGGAGGGAGGGGGAGATAGAGTTCTGTGAGGAAGCTACAAGCTTCCTGTCCTCCTGCTTCTAACGGAAGAGACGCTGCTCGCGACCGGTAAGCAGCATGGCCCCAGCCATTTTTTTGGGGTCTGATTAGAAGACGACCCCGATTATAAGACGAGGGGTATTTTTCAGAGCATTTGCTCTGGAAAAAACCTCGTCTTATAATCGAGCAAATACGGTAAAAGTCTCAAAATAGCGGCAGGAAATGGAGCACCCCATCGGGAGACACTAATCTACAAACACTACCCTCCCAGTGGCAACCCAAAAGATGGAAACTTTCAGGGTGGACAGGCAGGAGGCGAAAGGTAGACTCGATGTCTGTTTTTACAATGTCCGTTTTCATCCTGACCAAACGAACTGCATGATCAAAAGACGGATTGGCAACTCTGCAAAGCTCTGGGTCGATGCCATCATTGACCGACTCTCCTTTGGGAAAGGATAGATGGTGAATGGTGAGTTTACCCGCCTCCTTCTTGGGGACCACCCCCAAAGGGAAAAAGATTAGGCAAAGGGGAAACCAAGAAAGGGTCTTCCATCCTACCTAAGGGTACCTCCTTAAGCAATTTTTCAGAACAACTCCAAGGTGCTGTAAGGAAGATTTGAGGTTGTTGGGTGGCAGGACAGAAACAACAGACCTACTGGGAATTGGAAAACCATCAGAAAAAAACTGAAAACAATAAGCACACCCCACTTACATGTGCTGTTGTTGTACTGCCAGCATTTACCCTTTTTAGCAGAGGACGAGGACCAGCTAACGGCTGAGCCCTCGGTGGCCGATAGAAAGGGCTGGACCGCGCTCCAAGCAGGAGCCATAACCTTGAGCCGCGAAGAGATATCCCACCTGATCACCGCAGCCAGTTACTATACAAGTGTTTAATAAAATATTCTAGTGCTATAATAAAAAAATGTTGAAAGTGGGCAGCCCTGTCTAGTGCCCTTGGCAAGGGAAAAAGGTCCTGAATTTTGTTTTGTTGGTGGCGATAATTGTCTGTGGTGATGTGCAGACTGCTTGAATATATTTCAGGAACACATCCCCACAACCCAACTTTTCCAATGTCTTAAATAGGAAGAACCAAGCTACCTGTCACACTGGTTTTGTGGAATACAAGTGATGAACCCAGTATGCAGTAATGGCACTTGTAACGAACACTGGAAGCTATAGGAATAGTCAGACAAGCCGGGTCAGGAGTGGAGAAGACAGCAAAGTCAGGAACAAGCATAAATCGGCAAAGGAGAGAATAGTCAGACAAGCTGGGTCAGGAGTGGAGAAGGCGGCGAAGTCAGGAACAAGCATTAATCAGCAACGGAGAGAATAGTCAGACACTGCAATAGGAATTGCTCAGCCAGAACAATAACCGAGCACTGAATGGAAGTCAGTGCTCAGCTTTTGAATCTGCCGCGTTCCCCAAGCTCCGCCCCCAACGGATGACGTAACGCTATGTACGTTGCGTTGCCTCCAGGGAGGCATACTACAAAAGAGGGGGAGTGGTTCACCGGCGCCCGTACTGCCCATTACTTGCGACGGGGATACCCTTGAGGACACGCCACGGGTGTCTGCTGGGTGCTGGCACCCCGAAGCAAGTTCCTGGGACATACGACCATGGAGCTGCGAGGGAGGTAAGGTTCGAGTACCCGCTAGACGTGGGTACTCGGGCGAGGTGCTGCGTTGCGATCCGTGACACGAACCGTGACACTACCCTATCAAATGCTTGGCCCACATCCAAATTCACTAACATGGAAGGGTTGAGTGAGAAGTCCATTGCTTTTATTAAGGTAGACAAAATATTAAGGATGTTGGTGAACGAGTGCCCGATACAAAGCCCGTTTGGGTGGAGGATATAATGAATGGCTGGATTTTCTTTTGTCAAGATCTTGATAACCAGTTTGTAGTCAGTGTTAAGCAGGGAAATGGGTCTATAAATGCTGGGAGAAGTGGATGCCTTTTTTCCTAGGGCAACACTATCACTCTTGCCATAGTAAACTTTGCTGGTAGCGAGACAGAGTTTAGTAGGGAATTACTTACCTTTATTAAGGGTTTATGTAAAAGGTCCTTAGATTGTATAGAATTCAGAGGGGGAGCCCGTCAGGGCCTGTTGCCTTGCCTAATTTAAGCTAGCTAATAGCCTTTGAAACCTCCTCCACCTAGATTGGGGCGTTTAACCATTCCCTCTAAAGAAAAGTGAAAGTAGGCATTTGGACTTGGCTAAAAAAGAAATCATGTTCCTGAGGGGGCATGTCGTCTTTGGAGTATAATTGTTTATAGTAATCTAAATAATCTTAATTAATATCCTGATATCCTGTGGTTGAGTATAGATTTCACCCGAGGGATGTTGAAGCGCCGCAATGGGTTTAAATAACAAATGTACCCTGGTCATTTGAGCCAACAACCGACCCAAATGATCTAAAGCTGGGTCCGCCCAGGCATTGAAGTCTCCTTCAAGTATCACATGGGATGAGCCATATGTCCCAGCATGGCTATTCAGGTGATAAATATTGCAAAGTAAAACAGGTTTGTTTTCAACTATACAGTTGATGATCAATTCGGATGGTCTTTACCGAACAAAACGGCCACCCCTCTGCTTTATTAATTGTATGAGGAATATATGCATTCCCCCAACCAAGTGGCTTTATTTTTGACATGTTCGTCAAGTGGGTTTTCATATAGAAAAACTATATGAGCTCTCAATTTCTTCAGGTGTGATAAAATGTAATGTCCTCTTATCGGGTTGTGCATACCCAGAACATTTCAGGAAACTATGTTAACATGGTTTGGTGTCAGCCTATTGTCCCAGTCAGTAAAGTAAAGGGTGTGTCATCTAGGCACAAGCGTGCACGTCATACCTGTGTAATGTCAAAGGACTGCTTTCCCCAGCCAAAAGGCAGACTGTCATGGGGTGGGGTGGCCAGGGGTGGAATAAGAGATATAGAACATACGCTCCACTTAGGTTCCCAAACATAAGGAGCCTTAGATCATGAAATACAAAGAAAAAAAGAGAGACCATAGTAATCTGTCACTAATGGCAAGTCTGTAACGTGAACCAGCACCATCGAACATCCTCTGCTGTATGACTTGATCAGATCCTGAAAGTAGAAGCAATCATCTATTCTGATCTTTTACAGGGCCCCCTCTAGATGCAATGGATAGTCAATCAAGAAATCGTTTGGCAACCATTTTTTTCTCATACAGTGTTGTACAAATGGATGAAAAACATATAAATATATATATATATATATATATTGCTGTGATGGAGGCTCAGTAATCCTGAAATAGCAAAAGTGTGTGACCCTGGTATTTACCGTATTGGCTCGAATATAGGCCGCACTTTTTCCCCCCACTTTAAGTCTTTAAAGTGGGGGTGCGGCCTATATTCGGGGTCTAGAGCCCGACGCCCGGGACATGCACTTCCCACGGGGACGGTCCTCACGATGCGTTTTACCTCTGCCCACCCCCGACTTACCGGAGCAGACTCCCGGGTGTCTTGCGGGGCCGGCGGGGGACATCTATGCAATACGCGTATGCAACTTCCGGCCCCGCAAGACACACGGGAGTCTGCTCCGGTAAGTCGAGGAGGACAGTGGCAGCATATCTCGGGGGGGAGGAGGAGGACAGTGGTAGCATATCTCGGGGAGGGAGGACAGTGGTAGCGTATTTCGGGGGGGGAGGAGGAGGACAGTGGTAGCATATCTCGGGGAGGGAGGACAGTGGTAGCATATCTCGGGGAGGGAGGACAGTGGCAGCATATCTCGGGGGGGGGACAGAGTGGCAGCATGTTTTTTTTGGTGCTTTTTTAAAGAAAAAAACTTTCTTTAAAAAAGCACCAAACTTTTAGGGTGCGGCCTATATACGGGGGCGGCCTATATCCGAGCCAATACGGTAAGTTCCTCATTTTTTCGTAACCTGCAAACAATCTCTGCTTATAAGTGTCACGGTCCGTGTCACGGACCGCAACGCAGCAATTCCCCCGAGTACCCGCGGCTAGCGGGTACTCGAAACTTACCTCTCCCGCAGTTTCCGGACCTTGCTTCGAGGTGCCAGCATCCAGCAAGCACCCGGGGCAGGTCCTTCCAGATATCCCCATCGCAAGTGATGGGCGGTACGTACGGGGGCGAACCACGCCCCCTCTCTTATAGCCTGCCTCCCTGGAGAGGACGTAACGTAACTAACGTTACGTCACCCGTTGGGGGCAGAGTCTCGTCTCAGCGGCAGATTCAAAAACCGAGCACTGACTTCCCTTCAGTGCTCGGTTATTGTTCCAGCTGAGCAGTGCATTACTAGTTACCTTACCTGATTGTCTCTCCGTTGCTGACCTGTGCTTGTCCCTGACTTCGTTGCCTTCTCCACTCCTGACCCGGCTTGTCTGATAACCTTCTCTGTTGCTGAACCGTGCCTGTCCCTGACTTCGCTGCCATCTCCACTCCTGACCCGGCTTGTCCGATAACCATCTCCGTTGCTGACCTGTGCCTGTTTTTGACTTCGCTGCCTTCTCCACTCCTGACTCGGCTTGTCTCTTTGATTCATCAGTGCCTTTTCTGCATACTGGGTTCCTCATTTGTTTCTCAAGAACTTTGTGACAATAAGCTTATAAGATGACAGCCCTGGGTCTGATGTCATCGTTGCAAGGGGCCAACTCTGTGGGCCCTTTCTATGATGGGTTAACAATCTGGGTGGTCAGGCACCAAGGTATGTGGTAGCCAGGTCTGAAGGACCTACTAGATCTGTTTGCCTGAGATCGCCTCCGATCTGTGAATTTCTGTGAAATTTGGAGGACTTGTGAATGAGGGTAGTATTTTTACAAAAGTAAGTTACAGGGGCGAAAAACCCTGTTGCAGGGCCTATATGTTAATATTTTCCTACAGAGGTTGGTAGCATGGCCCAGCATGGCTAAAAAAATATATATATAATATAGCGAAGGAAATTCAGTCCTGCGCCATGGTGCTGCATCTTCCTATCGTCTGCAGGACCTGCCTGCCCGCCCGCCCAAGCCCTACTACTGCTACTGCTGCTGCTGCTCCACCTCTTTGACCATCCTTGATAAAATAAATAAATAATATTAAGAAGAAAATCTTGAGTGGCCTGCACAGAGGCCTGACCTTAAACCCATTGAACACATTGAGATTAAGTGGAACCGATTGCACTCCAGGCGTTCTCTACCACCATCGGCATCTGACCTCACAAATGTTTTTTTGGGCTGAATGGGCACAAAGTCCCACATCTTGTAGAAAGCCTTCCCAGAAGAATGGAGGCAGTTCGGGCTGCAAACCTACATTAACTACATATTAATAACCGTGGAATGTCCAACAAGCTCATATAGATTTGATGGTCAGGTGTTTGCTTTAGTTGTAAAGTATGTTTCTCAATTTGCTGGCAAGCACATGTAACCATTTACTCTACAATATGTGAGATTACTATCATGAGTAATGTTTTGCCCAGTAAACAGCAACATGCAAAACATACACTCACTGGACGCTTTATTAGGTACACCTTGCTAGTACCAGGTTGGACCCCCTTTAGCACTGTCTTCATTCTTTGTGGCACTTTCCACAAGGTGCATGAAACATTCTTCAGAGATTCTGGTCCATATGGACATGATGGCATCACGCAGTTGCTGCAGATTTGTCGGCTGCACATCCATGATGTGAATCTCACCGCATCCCAAGGCAGGATAGATCCATGCTTCATGTTGTTTACACCAAAGCCTGACCTTGTCACCTGAATGTTGCAGCTGGAATTCGAGAGTCATCAGATCGGGCAATGTGCTTCGTCTTCCATTGTCCAATTTTGGTGAGCCTGTGCGAATTGTAGCCTCAGTTTCATGTTCTTAGCTGACAGGAGTGGCACCCAGTGTGGTCTGCTGCTGCTGTAGCCCATCTGCTTCAAGGTTTGACCTGTTGTGCATTCAGAGATAGTATTCTGCATACCTTGGTTGTAACGAGTGGTTATTTGAGTTACTGTTGCTTTGAACTTCAGCAAGTTGTCTTGGCCTTGTCTACATGCCGAAATGCATTGAGTTACTGCCATGTGATTGGCTGATTAACCGTTTGTGTTAACAAGCAATTGAACAGGTGTACCTAAGTGGCCAGTGAGTGTATATATGCCCTAGAAAAAATGGTCAATGCAGTTATCGTAGTTTGAATACAATTGAATTTAGACTCCCTTTACGTTTTAGCTGACAGTTTTTTTTATTATTATTTTAAGTACCATGGGTTTCTCTTACCTTTCAGCATATTTCTGTTTTTGCTGATATATTATGTTGAGAGTGTGTGAATATATACTATTACTACATCGTACTGTCATAATATTGTGAGAAGGAATCCTCTCCATATCAACTAGTTTAAGTATAGTTTCTATGTTTTTGTCTGTTTTAATACACCATGTCACGGAAGCTCCATGACTAGGAGCCAAGAACCCTTATTTTTCCCTGACTACCTAAAATATGTTACTGAGAGAAAGAGGCGAAAATCACTAGGTCCGTTGCCCAGGAACATATCTCCAGCTGCCGCATACGATAAAGGTTAAGCCCGGCGGCTGAAGTACGTTCTTAGATCGAGCAAGGTAGACACATCTGGGATTGGTCGCTCGGATCACCCTATAGGGAGCGGGACATAGCTCCTATTTTCATTGGCTGCTAAATCCGCGCCCCCGGAACTCCAGATATGGCGTGTCGGGTAGCTCCCTACCTGATTGGCCGAGAGTTTAAAGGGATGCCCATGAATACAAATACCCACCCCCTCTAAAGTGATTGGTCGCCACCTTACCATAGGCTGCAGTGATTGGTGCCAGGGGTGCTGGCACCAAATTCAATTAAAGTTTCCATTGTGTTACAGTTAATCCCATTAAAGTCTCTTTGTGTGAGCTGTGTTTTCAAGATAAATGTACTGTATGAATATACTGTTGTTGGGACTAATAAAGCATTCTTCTGCTGAAACAAGAAAGGATTGTTTGTGTCTCTGTATACTAAGTCCTATCTATTCTATAGGGATTATTGGAGAACTGAAGGAAGAACAAATCAACAGCCAAGGTGTAGCTATAGCTCTTGGGGAACCGTTACACGCCACCACTAGTGTGCATAAAAAAAGGGGTTTATGTAAATGTTATAGCAGCAAGCTCTACATAAAAAAAAAAACAACCCACATTGCTGCCCTCCTGAAGTTTGCCAAAGAGTACTTTGAAACACCACGGTACTGGGGAACAAGTTTTGCGGACCGATGAACCTAAGGTTGAATTGTTTGAGAAGAATGATTTGGGCTTATTTTGGCCTGAACAGCTTCCCATTATCAAAGGGACAATGAATTCCCAAATTTATTAAGGTATCATACAGGATAATGTCCGGATGGACAACCTGCAACCTGAAGCTCAGCAGAAGTTGTATAATGCAGCAGGAAAATTACCATAAGCATCGAAGTAGTAGATACAACAGAATGGCTTAAAAAACAATTCTACCTTATTGGAGTGGCCCAGTCAAAGCCCAGACCTTAACCCATTAGAGATGCTGTGGAATGAGTCCAAGAGAGCCGTTGTGAGGTTCGTCTTACCAGGAGGAATCCGGAATGCAGGAATGGAACACACTTGCTCAGTACAGAACACGCACAAGGGGCCTAGTGAGGGTAACAGGGCGCTTGGCAGTGTCCCTGTAAGCATGGGTGGTCAGGACGTAGCCGTTTAGCAGACCAGGGTCGGGATGCCGGAGATACGCAGGAGCCGTTGAGATAGCCGGGGTCAGGAAGCCAGAGGTACACAGACTCGTTGGGATAGCCGGGGTCAGGATGCCAGAGATACACAGAGTCGTTAGGATAGCCAGAGTCAGGATGCCAGAAGTACACGAGAGCCGTTAAGCAGACCAGGGTCGGATACCGGGAAAACAGGATAACAGAACTTGAAACACGGAGAGGCTCACGAGATACAGGAAGCACCAGTATAACTGAGCACTGATGGAAAGGAGAACGAGGTTTAAATAGCCCGGGGGGCGTTCCCCGACGTCCGGGACGTGATCGCGGAATCCAGTCGGCGGTCAGCCTCATAAATATTCATGTGCCAGTGAGCGGTGCCGGCATTTCTGCCGGGAGAGAGAAGAGGACATCCGGGACTCGTTCAAGGTAGGTGCCTTGAACATGGCTGAGCTTAAGCAGTTCTGTAAGGAAGAATGGTCTAAAATTCCTCCTGAACAGTCTGACCCGCAGCAACTGGTAGCACTTGTTTGAGGTCATTCCTGCCAAAGAAGGTTTGCCCAGTTATTAAATCCAAAGGTTCACTTACTTTTTCCACCAGCACTGTGAATGTTTAATTAGTTAATTGAACTGATGATTGGTTGGGGGCCATTTCAAAGCAGTATATACAACACAAACAATAGTCTACACACATTTTCATGAAATAAATTTCTTCAGAATACTATAGTTTGCGCTTCCTTGTTTTTCAATCAATATATTAGTTTTGGAAATATGTGATTTAACCCCCTAACGTTGGGTGGTGTAACATTACATCCCTGCAAAACCACCTCAACGCCTGAGACGTTGTGTTGTGTGGTATTTTGCATCAAAAGGGAAAATCACAATCCTGTGCATTATAATGCTTTCTCAAAACACATTATACAGCTGATAGTGACTAACTGTATTAATATTTTAGTTTTTGAATACAATTAAGCATTTATGTTTACTGCGGTAATCCCAAACATTATCGACATGTAAGTATAGAAGGGATAATCATCACAGTCAACATCAACTCAGGAACTGGAAACCAATAAAGTGAGTATATTAATCTCACTCACTTACCTGCATGAGACAAAACAAGTGATGCAGAAGGGGTGAAATATACTTACCCAGTTTCCCCGCAATTTAACTCACTCTAACATAATTGGGTCAGCCAGGTTATTTGAAGAGAATGGACAGGGGCATCTGTGTTCAGCAGTCACCCATTTTGTACTTTGTTAGACATCTCTGCCGAAGGCTACAGTCTTGGCATACCAAAAGGTTTTGTGCACTTTCTAATAATACTTGTCTGTAACTTTGGAGGATAGATGAAGATATTAGGCATGTGAAGTGTAATTAAGTTAATATTTTGCTATAAACAAATGTCTAAAATGTGGTATGTTCTCAGGTTGTCAATTCTCTATTATTTAATCCTAATAAATATGTTGTTATACGGCTTAAATAAGTTCCCTGTATCATAAAATAAACAATGTGTTAGTAGTAACCCTAATAAATGTTACTAATCAAAGGTTATTCACCAGGCAAGCATTCTTTCACCTGCTGTGTTAACATTTAAAAAAATATACCACAAGAGAAAGCTCATCTATATTACATTAAAATTTACACATGAAACTCAATTTTTGCATTCTTGCCTCACAGCCATTGACACAAGCAGGAAGTAGTGCTAAGAGGGAACGTTGTGTTTATACAGCACTCAAAACGACCATGGCCTTTTTTCACACCTGAATTTGGAAATAACAATCACCTAGCTATTTCTCAAAAGTAGATGCCAGCAAAGGAACTGATCACTGAAAAAAAAATTTAATTTAAAAAATGTTTGTTAATGTTTTATCCAAGGAGGATACTCCTAGAAAACAAGAAATACAAAAAAGCAAATATAATAATTATTCAGTCATCTCTTTTAATCTATAAAATGAGCTTCAAACAATGACAATATTTTTGTCACTGTTACCTCCATAAGATTACTGTCTAATTCCGGATTGTGAATTACCTCTATTACAAGGCTGATATAGACAACTAACCAATACATTGTTCCTTTCTCTGTTTGCTTTCACAGGCCTTTCCATGTAAATGTTTGAGAACAATGCTAAAGGAAGAACAACATTTGCTTTGTAGGACAGTTTATTTAGGATGGGGAAATGTAGAAAAAAAGGGCAAGACTGCAGTCGCATTTTCCACCCTTTTTTGTGTTTCAACAAAAAAGTTGCCACAACACCGTTTAACACTTCACTGCTAATGGTATGGTAAAAGTAATCAATTCAGAAGAAGCAAGTGCCAAATGGCACCATATCAATTACAATTAAAAATGTCTGCCACTAGAATTCACAGGCATGTATACGGTCTCCCTATAAATTTAGACAAATCCATAGAGACGTGTACACAACGTATTGCAAAGTAATTATCAACAGGGTATAAAAAAACACTCTGTTATAAGAAGCCAAAAATAGTTAAAAATTAAAACAAAAAAAACTCAATCATGTCCCTTAATTATTAGTAATGTAAATAAGTGGCCATTCCCAACTGAGCTAAAAGTCCCTATGAAACTGGCATTTTGATGCTTTACTCATATCAATATAAATGTCAATGTGTTCATAATTAATGTATATATTTCCAACATTTTAAACAACAAAAGACTTCATCACATCAGACATTTATCCCTGCCATTGCTGCCCATTTAACACTGAGCATTAAGCTCAACACATTATGCATTTGAGTTTGAAATTCAGGTTTCCTATCCTCTTGGATTAACTGCAGAGCACCTACAATCGAAAACAAGTGTCTCTTCTTTCACTGTTCCAGGGTAATGTGAGGTCAGGAGGTTTTTGTCCATAACACTCCTTTAAGGAGCAGAGGGATGGGGAAATGCTGGTGGATGAGGGATGGGGCAGGTCAATACTGTGCTTTTTGTGCTAGTGTAAGGGGTAGATAGAGGAAAGGTAAAACTGAAAGAAAAAGAGGTGTTAAGATACAAGGAGAGCTAAGAGTATCTGAATTGGGTATGAAATAAACTAGAAATGAAAATGACAGAAGAAAGAGAAGGTATGTGGTAAAAAGAGAGATTTTCACGACAAGACAGAGACCAAACAAGTCGCAGTGGACGATGAAGGCATTGTATCCACCAGAGAAGCAAAAAAGTAGTGGGTGACAGACTAAAGTGTTTTCAGTCATTCTAGGCTACCCTGCACTCCAGGACTCTGTCACATCATGATGTGCCTCCGTCGGTGTAGGGCCAGGTGGTCCGAACGCGAGAAGCTGCGGTCGCAGTCCGAGCAAAGAAACGGCTTGATCCCAGTGTGTTTCCGAAAATGACGGGTCAGCTCATCCGATCTTGCAAATTTCCATGTGCATCCTTCCCACGTACATTTATACGGCTTCTCCCCTGCAACAGAATGCATATTTGGTCATTAAAAAATTCTTAACCTTGTTTTGCTTTATAAAAGTGTGTAACTCAACTTGATTTATAAGTTTTACTTTATTCTCTTGGGTTTGTGAGACTAGTTAATATTTGTAGGCCCATGGTGCACAAACCTGTCTAATACACCATGTAAACTTAATGTGGCACATTTTCATAAATAAACATGATCCAATGCCATTTCACCAATACACCATAAGCATGGTCAGGCTTTGCAATACACTGCTGATATTGATTGTGGGAAGGTAAGAAAAAAAACCCCTGCTGTACTGCATTTATATAACAGAATAACTCATGTTCTACAGCACTTGTTTTTGCTATCCAATTCTCTGCTTTTTGTCTTTCCCTCTACCGTAAGACTCAGTGGTTTATGAACTACATCTCTTATAAAGGTTATTTTGGTGTAGTTTCATATGTTACCTGTGTGTATCCTCCTGTGGGCTTTGAGATGAGAGCTCTTTGTATACACCTTGTTGCAGCCATCAAAGTCACACTGATGGACCCTTCGTTTCCTTAGGTCAGGAGAGCTTGCACCACTACGTTGCATTCGTAGAAGTCGTGGCCTAGTTGGAGGCAGATAACATAATTAGACAAGAGATCAATTAACTCGGAATCTACAAAATCAAAACCGTCACAGCAGTGACCCTAATGGCAACTTTTGCAACATTTCTAAAAAGTGATAACGCTGCATGGAAGCCAACACAGCCGACAACTTGATGGTTTTGATTAATGTAGTATCAGGTTCAGATTTTGGGGCAATATCTTCAATAATCAACGACTTTAAACCTAAAAGGCCACATTCTAAAAAAAATGAATGCTCAACTCATTAAGAGATATACAGAAATCCTGGCCTGTTAGGGGCCAACACCTGGAACGCAGGTCTGGATACACTACAATGTGAAAACAAACAAACAATCTTCCCAATGCAAGGACACCTTCTGATTTCTGTATTTTTTATGATATTGATGCAATTATCTCACAAACTTAATTTTAAAAGTTACCTTTTTATTATGATGACTCATAGGGACACTAGACATGTAATGTCAGAATATTTCCCAGACTTATCCAGGCACGGATTACGTACTGTCAAAATACAACCTGCTCTAAATCCGTGCGGACACAATGCCCTGCTGCGTAAAATAAACCCGGTTTAGTTGGAATCCTGATTGACTATAGGGATGGTCTTTTAGAGCCACTTGGCCTTATGCTCCAGCAGCTACTTGTCTGTCAGGACCTGTTTCATGACTCCCATTATTTCTGCCTCATAAAACCACTTCTTACCCATGTGTTGTGTCCTGTAAGGAGGTGGATGTCTCAACGAGGCTCTCGTCACTATCACTATTTAACTCCACTGGAGAATCTGGCTCTGCTTTCACTAAACAATAAGAAAGAAAGTCATTAAAAGGACATACGTTTTTTAAAGCAGCAACTCAGCCCTATGTTCAGGATAAATACATATTTTGCACGGGCTCTAGTATATTTTACTGCATGAAAATAGTAATATGTTTAGGGTCAGAAAATGAAACGCCTGTCTTATTTAACTCCTCCATCAGCTGCTGAGAGCAGAAGCATTAATCAGTAAATGTCCTGTAGATGCATTAATTCGACTCCAATATGAATGTTGGTGTCTAGACTACACCTACATTTAAATTTTTTTAACGGTTATACCATGTTCCCTCCTAGCCCTATCCATCTTTTGTCGCAAATTCCTGCACCGTTTATAATTAAAACATCCACAATGCATTGCAGGTATATCCTGAAAATAAAAATAGCAGCTCAGCCTAATGTTATTCAAAAGCATATGACAGAATAAACGAAAAACATTTTCATTAACATTGTTGGGGAGGGTTACCGGGACTGGTATCTACTCACGGTAATTTATGGACAGCTTCACAAAATCATTAACACATCACATTTAGAGCTTTGGCGCAATTAAAGAAAAAAAGTGTTTCCTACAAAGCTTGCAGCTTCATCAGATTAATGAAAACTGCCCATAGCTTATCCAGGTCAACACTCAAATCCTTTAGGTCACGGGAGCGGGGTCTTGGCAGGCCCCACTCCCCGCCCATTTCCCATTTAAATAGGGGTGTTTCCCATGCCATCAGCAGGACCACCCACCAATGTCAGTGGGCAGTCCTTGCTGCATCCCGTAAGAGCAGGCTCCGGGTAGCCGGAACCCAGAAGGTCCCAGGTATGGGCATAAGGCTATCTTGAACATAAGACCAGACCAAAGAACCAAATGCAGTTTGAGGCCTATTAAACAGGAAAAATTAGCGAACTAGATGGGGTTCTTATCTGCTTTTGGGGGGTCGTCTTATAATCAAGGTCGTCCTCTAACCGAGCAAATACCGTAAATATCTTCCGGTAGCTGCAGGGTTTTGTCTGGGGGATCCTGACATAGTAACCCACAGTCTTGCCTTTCCCTCACAAGCAGAGAGCCATTTAGCTTCTACTTGCGCTGACTTCAACACGTGACCATATGACAGGAAAAGGAAGCTAACTCTGCCAACACCGATCAAACATCCCCAATTGAGTCTAAGTCTCCGCAAATATCCCTGCTGCAGGAGTGAGCCCTTATCTGACCTCCCACATCACAAGCACTGTATTCCTTCTGAGCAGTGTTGGCTACTACAGAAATTACACTGCAGCAAGCAAGTGGGGCCACCTGGGGCAAATGCCCCAGTTGACCCCTTGTTAATTGACCCCTGGACCTGTTTACTTAACATCCCAACTAGATACACTATGGATAACATTGTCATTTGAGAAAGGGCAATATTTTGTATTTTACCTATAAAATGCCATAGCCATTTTTTTAAAATTCCTAAAAGATAAGTTAAGATTGCAGCTGTTTACTTAGGACCTGTCCAATTTTTTTAGAAAAAGAAAAAAATAAGTAAAAATGCGCTAAAATATTTAAGTTTACTTTCCTGCAAAGCGTCTGCCTCTCTACTGGCAGGCAGAACCTCCAAGAAGAGTGTTATAAGGAAAGGTTGTATGCTTCCCGAAAGAGATGGGTTTTCAGAAAGCATAATAACTCAAGAATTACCACACATTAAGGGGGCAGAGTAGCAAATAAGGGGTTATAAAGCATATCAGGGGGCACAGTGACATATCAAGGGTTGTAAAGCATATCTGGGGCAGTGTTATATCAGGGGTTATATTGCATATCTGGGGGGCAGAGTGGTTTATCTATAAGTATTATGACTTAAGGGGGAGGACCTTAAAACGGCTATTGGCTTTCCAAATGTCTGTTTGTATTTAATCCAGGGCTTGACAAATTTGTTGTGAATCTAGGCGCCAGGTAAAAAAGTTAGGAGCCAGGATTTTTTTAAACTAACAGTTGGTCAGGAGGGATCCGATCATCATCAGCCCACTTACTAAACTCACAGCGTTTGACCTGGAAGCACCCTGGACTTTCAGGTCAGTGCTGTTTGTTTTTTTTTTAAATTAATTTTTTTTCATTTTTTTAACTCTTTCGATGCTGATGTTCCATTGGAGCACAGCATTGACAGATATTTAGTCCCCACAAGCTTGTGGGGACAAATGTTAACCCCTGCAATGCCACGAATGTGTCATACACTATTGTGGCATTGAAGGGGTTACCG